>NW_024802935.1:3079205-3113037 GCF_019175285.1 Sceloporus undulatus | reverse complement strand
ATAATAATAATACATTTTATTAATGTTTCCCTGCCTCTCCCAGTGGATCGAAGTGGGCTTACAGACTAAGTAAAATCGCAAAGTATGTATCTAAAAATTCAATTAAAAACCGCTAAATTAGATCATGTACAAAACTTCAGCGTTGCATTGCCATGATTGTTTTATCTGACTGGAAAGCACTTGCCAGTCAATACATCTCCAGTCAAAATCAGTTTTGCCCTTTTCTTCTGCCTGCTACAAGTGCATACCAGTTTGTATTCCAAGTGTATACCATTTTGTTCTCAGACTTCATGAAAAATCTTGTGATGCTAGCATGGGGTGTGGGAGTGGAAACACAGGGATATAGGTAGGTTTGTGGGGACTTATAAAAGGCAAATACACTGAATACAGGGAAATGAGGGAATCTTAGGAATCTTCGTTTTCTTAACAAATTCTCAAGTCATCTTGTAATTATTGTAATAGCAACAATTCTCCATAAAGAACTGATTTAAAATGGGTATCATTCCAGACAAGCCATAATTTAATGAAAAATGCCACTGCACCACCATTATGAACACACACACACATGTACACAACACACATCTGTTGCATTAATCTTTCAGCAGCACATTAAAAACCTGTTCTGTTCATTCATCTTTTAGTGGGAGGTTAAGATCTTTTTTTTTCTCAGCAAGCCTTTTGAAATCGATTTTTTTTTAATACTAAAAGGGCATTTTATGGTGGTGTACTGTTTTTTAGCATTTGTTTTATGGTAACATTTTAAATGGTTTTAATTCTGTTATTGTTTAATATTGTTTTAATCTTGTTTTTTCTCTGTATCTATATATATTTCTAATTATAGTAATAATAATATGATTTATTTATATTCCGTCTTTTCCTTGCAGAATCAAGGTGGATTACAAGTAAAGGCAACAAGGAAAATACAAACACACACACACACACACCAGTTATAGCACAACATAATAGCAATAAAGTAATAATACAAAAATTCAAATTACATAATAAAAATATAGTACAGAAAAATACATAACATAGCATAGTAATAATTTTTGTAATTTTGTAATTTTCTCTCTTTTGTGAGCTGCCTTGAGTCCCATTCTGGGAGAAGGGTGAGTTATAGATAAAGCAATAGAGGAAATGGATGGATGGAGGAAGAATTTTCTTGGTATGGAGAATGATCCTTGAATGATGGCTGGAATCTTGTCAGGGATTTCTGCATGTGTAAATGCCCTAGTTATGGCGCTTCGCAGTGAATTTCAAGTCTTTCCAATCCCCACTTACCAGGAAGCAGGCATTGCAATCCATGAAGATTTGGTCCTCTGTTCATTGGGAAGCAGCTGGCTGATGGTCCGACATCCTCCCATGAGTGATCTCTGGTGTGGCAGGCAGAAGGAGGCCCCTGTTGCAATTTGCTTTTGCTTCAAAGATCACTTGCACAAGGGAGAATGGGACCATTAGCCAACTGCTTCCTGATTGACAGGAGAATAGAACCCCTTGATTTCAGTACTGTAGCTGTTTCTTGGTAAGTGGAGGCTGGTGGGTTTTCATGAACCTTTAACTAGGTGTCCTTTAAACTAGGAGCTACTTCGGGACTGTCAATACAAAACAGTCATGAATGCATAACTCTAGCTTATGCATCCATAATTGCCCAACAAGATTCTGGTTGACTTTTTTTCCATAAGAAAGAAGAATTTGTACTGTGAAAAATTCCACAAATCAGTTTCACTTATGGTAAGGAACTGGCAATCTATTCATAAGCTTCTGTGCACTTTATGTTTATGATACTGCAAACTGTGGAGTGATTAATGTTGCCTATTTAGAGGACATTTCTAAAAGCCATGTGCCCATATCTCTAAGCTATTTCTTGCTAAAGTGCTTGCTCAGTAAAGTGTGAAATGTGATGAAATGTGATGAAATGTGAGGGGTTTGCAGATGAGTGCTTGGCTTCTGCTGATGGATCAAAGCAGAGAGACGTAAATGCAAATGTAGCTCATATTTATCAGCCCAGTGTCTATGGACATTACTAGATCATTGTTCTGGGTGAACAGAGTTTCCCAAAATTTATACTATATTTTGAAGACTGAATTTGACAAGTGAGAAATCAGAATTTGGTAGGTGAGAAATTCTATTTGTGTATATATGGGTTTCTCTCTCTTAACCAGCAGAAAACCAAATCTTAGTAGATTTTAGTGATGCACTATTACTAGCTAGCCTTGAAATTTAAATATATATTTTTAAAAGAATGGATTCCTTTCCACTTATTTTTCTTCTTATTCTTGTGGATCTGACTTCCCTCCTCCCATTCTTTTAACCACCTAAATGCCATCTTCTTCTCTGACTCTTGTTCCTTCCCATGCAGTCCTCCTCTCTTTGCAGATACCTCTTATTCCTTCTTAGCAGAATGAGCATGTGCACAGAAGTTTATAAATGGATTCAATTTTCTGAAATATCAGGTTGCCTGGAGGTAAACATCTTACCCTGAAATGCAAACACATGCCTATGCTTAATAAAATAATAAGGCTAAATTTTCTTGTGCTAGGAAAAAAGATATAAATTCTAGTTTGGTTTTACTAAAATGGAGAAACAGGAGCTATGTTTGTTTCTTGTTTCTCCTGAAGGAAAGCAATGATGCAAAGGATCTGCTGTAGTTTGGTCTAACAGTTGAATTTAGATATGAGATTGGAAGAAAGATCACAAGTCAATCAGTCAGTCAAATTTTATTGCTTTTGGCCCATAGCTGTTGCGTAAAACAATGCCACAATGACAACAAAATACAACAAAATAATACATAATATATATCCAACATCAATTAGTTGAATCCCTTTTAGCTCCTTTGATATAAGCCCATATTTGATAATCAGTTGGGCAGCATGATGTACCCAATTTTTAATAGGTATACCATTAGAAAATCTATCAAACATTTTTTAGGTAGCGTAGTATTATCCATCCCTTGTACCTTAACCCAACATATTATACCTTTGTCTATTTGGCTCTCTATATTCAACATATAGGTTTCCAACCTGATCATGACAGTCAAAACATCTTTATGTAGGTCTAACAATGATTTCAGGACATAGTTCTGAGTGGGTTCTAAGCTTCATGTTTTTGATGCACCCTGATCTCTGCCCCATGAAGGGATTGTGCTGTTGTTTTGGCTTTATACACAGTCGGGGCAGGGTTTACCAAATTGCCTCCTTTAGTAGCAGCAAATTTCAAAATTGCTTTGGCTGTAAGATTGTATTTTAATGTTTAGTAGTTGTTCTTTCCAAGAGGTTGTATCTGAGTAAACCAATTCCAAATATTTAAATGTTTTGGCTTGTTTTAGAATGTGATCATCCATATGCCATATGTGCTTTTTGAGACACTTCACAAATACCATAACCTGAGTCTTATCATAATTTATTACCAAGATATTTATCATACAATATGATAAGAACTTCACAAGAAGTCACCTTAATCCCACCTGAGTTTTGGGTACAAATAGTAAATCATCTGCATACATCAACAATGAAAGTTTTAAATCAAGAATTGTGACAGGAGCGTATTGTAAACCATCCAGTTCCTTTATCATATAATTGACCAAGAAGTTAAACAGGAAAGGTGACCCTGCTTATCTCCTACAAAAGTACTATTCTTTGAAGTAAGATGGCCTGCTAAATTGACTTTAACTTGCAATGATGTATCAGTGTACAATAATATGATAAGAAATAACAATCGGTGATCAATATTTGTCCTTTCCAATTTCTGCCATAATAAGTGTGTGGAAACTGGAAGGAAGGTCACAAGTGTTCAGACGAGGTAAAAGGCAGTCTAGGAAATATGATAAATTCTCTCTCTCTCTCTCTCTCTCTCTCTCTCTCTCTCTCTCTCTCCCCCCCCCCCCCCCGCCCAGTCGCTTTCCCTATATTACATTCATCTTTAGTATAAAATGAGTGGCAGTCTGTCATTTGGAAGAATAACTTGTTTGAGAGCCAAGAAAGGGTAAAACTTTTATGCTCTGCTTCTCCAACTTGACAGGAATGCTCTTTCCATGTTGTTTCACATTATACAGTGTGGCCTGATGGTCTTGGTGCCCAGATAGAGCAAAGATGGGAATGGTTCTCCTCTTTTCAAAATATCCATACAGCATTGAGCAAAGAAGTTCTAGGGCTTGTCTGCACCACTGGAAAATGCCACACTCACCTTGAAGCCAGTGCTGGCAGTCTCCACAATGTATGGTTTGTCAGGGATGATGGGAGTTGTAGCTCTTCACCTCTGGCTTGAACTCACCACCTGGTTGTGCACCGCGCTGACCAGTTTTGGCCAGTGGTTATAACTTAGCAAGAGTTACAGAGAACAGGCTGAAGACCCTGACAAACTCTCCAAGCCTTCTCATTCTTGCTTCCACAGAAGTCTTCACCCTTCTTCAGGATCCAGCTGGTTCTTGTAGCTTCACTCAAGACACCAAACAACTCAGTAGTCTTAAATAAAAGATCTACTTTATTCTACTATATACAGCTCCAAAACTATCCAACACAACAATACTCAATTCCTCACTACCCACTCTACAACCCACAAAATACATTGGGATGCATAGTCATTATTATAGTCAATGCATGGTACCACCCACTGTTGTCTGTTTCCACCCACTAGGCGTGTACACCATTCTCATTGGTTCTCTTGGTTCATCCTACAATTAATGATTTCATCATCTCAGCCTTGACCACTTAACAATTGTCAGGTGTGTCCAATTATCCACTTTACATTTCTTGTCCTTGGCAGTTAGGACTTGTTAATTGTATTACCATTTACACCTGTGTGGTTCCCAATTGGCTTCTGCTGAGTCACCCTGACTCTCACATACATGTTTTATTTCATTTACTGTATATCCCATGTTGCTTTTTTCTTAACATGGTTGCTATCTTTGATCTACTTGGCCACCAGATGACATGACTCATTGGAAAAAAAATGTAACATGGAAAGGGAATATTGCAAAGACTGGTACCTCAGGGTAACCTGGTCCCATGTTTTCAAGTCTTTGAAACAGGGATGGCTGGATGCTTCCATGCCAGTGGAATGAATCTGCTCTGGGTTTCTAAGGGAGATACACAAGGTATTGAGCCCTATCCCCAAAATAGGTATTGGGTTCAGCAACTTAAAAAACAAATAATGCATTACAATAATCTAAAAGACAGGTTTTCTAGAGCATTGCTGTATCAGTCTAATATAGAGGAAAAAACACTTTGAGTAACTGAGTGTTTGTATTTAGTCACACACACCAAACATGGGCCAGATAGTTTAGAATGAGGCTTACCATAACTCACCAAATCTCCCTGCCAGAATGGCCTGTGTGTCCTCACCAACCCCACTATTTTTTTGGTGCTGTGGAAAATCGGTGACTTATTTGTTTCCTCCTTTAAAAAAAAGATGTCAGTGCCAGCACACACTGTTAGTAAGTGGAGGCCTCAAAAAGGTGTAATTCTACTTGGAAACAAGGCATACAGATATCTTGTGCTTTCTCTAAGGGAGAAACAGCCACAGTGGGACGTTAGGGGTTGTCTGTGGGGGACAAGGTTGTTTATGGGTCTTCTGACCCACAGATGCTGCCCACCCCTCCTTCAAGGGGAATAATTCCTCCAAAGCCAACCAAGTACAACTCACTTAGATTAATGAATTCACTCACTAGCTGTGCATCCATCCTGTCTGGACTGTATCAGTTTGGCTCTCATCCAATTCATTATTATATCCAGATATTTTAGTGCATTTGTAGCCCATTTTACAACAAATATTTGCTTGAATAAATTATCACAGTTATATAAGACAATAAAGTTAAATGCTGAGATCTGTTAATGAGTGCCTTCATGTCCTATGAATTTTTAATTTTAATTCCTATTTGTTTCTGTAGTTAAACTCTTCTCCTTTTTAAACACACAAGGTCCTTATTTCAAGAGAACAACCATCCAGTATTTATTTTAGCACAGAGTTGTGAGACAGAAAGCTTCAAATGGACTTTTTTACACTTGAGATATATTATGTACTATGTGTGAATCCTGACTGAAAGCTCAGAAGAAAGAATACTATCTTGTAAAATCACTGTTGGAAGTGTCACATGTGCCTCTCGTTCACAATAGCCTGTGCTGAGAAAGCAATCCTGACTGTGTAATGTGAGAAGTCCCTGTAGAATCTGAAGCTACAGTTTTCTGTCCCTTGAGTTTCCATTGGGATAGGACTGATGCAGGCAAACTGGAGCCTTTGGATGGAAATAAAGGTAGCATTTCATAAAGGAATGAAGGATTGTTTGCTCTACTTGAATAAAAGCAGTGTTAGGGATGCATGTAGCAGAGGACTGTAATGCTTGCTCTAATCTTTGACTTTTCAAAACTGTTATTGACAGAGATGAATCTGGTTGACACATCCAAGAAATTGCTTTCTCAACTTTAAGATAAATTTGGATTTTGTGCACAGCATATATCTGCTTAGATAAATTTACCATTCAAAAATCGAAGTAATTCTTCCTGTGTATAAAAGTTAGTTTGCATGTCACAGCTATCTGATGGAGGTGTTTTGCATTGTTTTCAGTGACAGTTGTTACTGTTGTTTGTGCAGTGAGGCTGGTCATGTTCATAGAAAGACGGTCACCATCTTTACTTTCCAGTTACAGGTACTATTGCACTGTGACAATTGACTTATCTTTATGTTGAAAGTCTGCATGCTAAAACATCATCACTTACTCATGGTGCTACATCAAGCATTTTAAAGCATTCTTCTGCATACATCAGCTATTAAACATTTCTATTGACAATGGAATCCAGAAAGGTACAGTATTCTGACCTGATAAAAAATCAGTTGTGTCCAGTGTTGTGCTACACAGTTACATTAAATTCCAGCCTCTATCATTCACTGAAAGAAGACATGAATTTTAGTCCAGGACATCTGGTTGGCCCCAGATTGAGAAGTTGACTTTAAGTGATTTTTCTATGATGAAAGTATTCAGCTAATACATTTATTAGTTGATACACTAGCTAATATATTAGTTTTATGCCTTTGAGTTGTATCCAACTTATGGAAACCCTAGAGCAAACCTATCATGGCGTTTTCCTGGCAAGATGTATTCAGAGGGAGTTTGTCATTGCCTTTCTCTGGGGCTGAGAGAGTGGGGCTTGCCTCAGGTCACCCAATGGATTTTCATTGCTGAGCAGAGATTTCAAGCCTAGTATCCCAGAGTCCCAGTCCAATACTGAAACCACTACACCAGACTGGCTCTCTGCTTACACATTTACAGTCTGAATATTGCCCTAGGAATCCCTGATGGGTTTTAGGGAAATCAGCTATTTATATTGTGTAATGTACCAGGGTAGTAAACTTTGTATTTTATTGCTAAATTTTAAATTAAAGCATACTCAGAATTCACCAATGCCGTGTTCATACCTAACTTGATGGTTGTTGCTATCTGCCATCATGTTGTTTCTGACATACGGTGACCCCAAGGTGAACCTATCATGGGATTTTTGAGGCGGAGAGTATGTGACTCATGCAAGGTCACCCAGTGGGTTTCATGGCCAAGTGGGGAATCAAACCCTGGTCTCCAGAGTTGTAGTTCAATGCTTAAACTATTGCGCCATGGATAAGTAGTTAAATCCAGTTCTTGAAGCAAGTATTGTATTGTATACACAGTGTTATTGTATACACAATCAAAAATATCTTCTACTGCTCTTTCCTGATATTTTCCCTTTAATCTTCTATCTTATATTAAGTAGCATCTTTAACAGCTTTGAGCCAATTAGAGGGCTTTGTTTGCATTTCCTATATTTCTGCTATGCTTCTGTGTAAGCTATATTCTTTTATAAGAGATTATCACACAGAGGCTTACTGTCCTTAAAACGTGGCTAGATTGTCCCTAAAGGGCGAGGGTGTGATTGCCATTCATGCTTGTCTCCCACAATGAAATCATCAAGGAGGCGCCCCATCATTAAAGCATTCATGGAGCTGCCATTTCTCTGCATAATGTGAACTTCTGTTATGCAGAGAAATGGCAGTTCTGCAAACGCTTTAATGATGGGATGCCTCCATGACAATTTCACCGCAGGAGACAAGTGCAACCAGCAATCACACCCATGCTCTTCAGGGACTATCTAGCTATGTTTTAAGGATGGTAAGCCTCCATGTGATAGTCTCCCTAATCTTGATTTGTTCTCAGCTTCTATTTTTATTTTTGGATTGTTTTTACTTAAAATCTCACTGAAATTTTCTTGATTCTTCCACCTTTATGATTGAATTACATCAGGAGATCCACAATACATTATGCTTCATAGATATATTTTTGGTATTTTGTTTTAAATATCTTTGGTTTGTAATGTTGCACATGTCAGACTCCACACAGCTTTGCACATGACTGACCCACAGATAAATGACATATCAGACAGAACCACTTTCAAAGTGTTTTTTCTTGTATTTATAGAGTATTTTCCCCCTTGTGGCTTTCATTATGTAGTGTCTCAATATATTTATCCTTTAGCATTCTAGTGACATATATCCACAACCTTTATTCTTAATTTAGTAGGTCCAGAGTTTTTTCTAGGGTATTTTACAGCTATTTTGGCTTCACCAAATGATTTTTATTTTTCTGCTTTGTTTAATATGTTATAACATTTCTTTTATTATTTTGTTATTGCCTCTAAGCCAATCACTTAACAATTATTTTAACTGTTAAATTTTATGCTAGTCACATGATTGTTGTTTCAATTGCTTTGCTTTAAACATCATCATCGTCATCATTATTAGAATTCATGGAATATATTCTATATTTCTATTACGTTTATGAATGTCTATAACTGTTTACCACCTTGCTTCTTATACATTTCAATAAATTTTTCTTTGGAGTGGTTCTAGCTTATGGATCACTCTCCATAAAAACACTGGGACAAAATAAAACACTGACAATAAAGTATTCATTTTCTAGTTTGCCCTAAAGTAATTCCCACTGATTTCCATGGAACTTATACCAGGTCATTTGATGTAGGACTGCAACCTAAATCTCTCTCCTGTAAATTATTGTCTTTCACATTGTAAATAACTGTTTTATCTGGGATGGAATACCTACCACCAACTTTGTCATATCTTTAGTATGCATTGTGCACACTGCCAAGCATCTCCTGGGAATGGGAGATCAGCTGTTCTTTTAATAGATCCACTCTGTTGTTATGGCAAAAAAGAAAAGGAACATAAAGCTGTCAGCTATAATTATTTCAATAAATGTTCTCTAGTAATACCTGTCTTCAGCCTTCTTCTTGATCACAATCTATGCCTTCTTTGCTATATGAAGAAAACTAATGTCATTCCTTTAACAATTCTGAATTCTTATCAGAAATCAAGCTAATGAAAAATAGACATAGTTTTGTTTGCTTGTTTGCTTTGTAGCAGCAAGCAGAAGCAATGTCCAAGAGGTCTGACAATCTTAATGGTAATAGAATTACTGTGTTTACATCTGCATCTAAAAATAAACCACTGAACTGTTGACCAAGCTTCCTTCACATTTAAGAGCTTTCCTTTCCATTAATGCAGTCATTTAATCCTAATTCTGAGGGAAAACTAAACCCCCATTCTCATTTTAGATCTGTGTCCCTTTCAAAATTACAAGACTCACAGAGTCTTGGATTTGTATTGCAATAGTACATGCACTGAGAACATAGATGGGAAAAGTTACTTTTTTGGACTATAATTTGGACTATTATTCTCCACAAGCACCACCACTACCAACCAGCAGTATGTCTATCCCCAGAGCTATTTGTGGCCTGATATAATGGGAACTATTTTCAGAACTGGGCATGAGTTTTGCTCCTTTCCAGTTTTGACAACCCCTCAGTTTGAAACCATTTAGTTCCCCCATTCCTGCAAAACAACAAATGCTCCCATGCCTCTAGCGGGAGTGACAGGACTTTCAAATGAAACAACGAGAGTGGGAACTGTGGGGATGAAGTGACTTTCTGGAGTCCAGTGAAGACATCTGTGCTCCCTAGATCTCTGAAAATGGTCAAGCCCTGTCCTATATAGGAGCACATACACAATACCCAATTGTAGCACTATGATTCCATTTTAAGTGTCATGGGCATATCATGTGTATTCCTGGAGCTTGTAGTCTGGTGAGGCACTAGAGCTCTCTGTCTGAGAATTCTAAATATCCCTCTTTCAATTGCAAAATGTAGTTTTAATGGCATGGCCATTAATGTGGAACCATAGTGCTATAATTCTGTAGTGTGAAAAGACTCTAGAGATCCCAATATATTCCTGTATTTTTATGTGTCAGACCAATCCTATTAACATATGGGGGCAGGAGTAACACTTATCAGGCTAACATGAGTCTTGCAGTGTAGGGGTTATTCAGACAGTAGAAAATAATCCAGGATGAATGTGGGTTGAATCTCAGTTGTTCATTTGCAACCCAAATGCACTCAATTCAGTTTGGGGGAGGAGGCTGCCAAAACCCCACTTAACCTGGGATAGTCGATGCTGGCTTTTTTTGGTAAGGTTTTTTTTTTAAAGATTTGTATCATCAGCAGTGTGAATAACTAATGAGAATTAACTCAGGAGAATTTGGGATTAAACCCTGCATGCCTTGAATGTATTTTGAATACATTTGTATAATTGACTCTATCTTTATTTGAGTGCTGGCACATATGAGCAACCGAACTTACAGAGATGTCCATCAATGAGGATCTATAATGGGAATAACAAACCCAGAATGCATCAGTGAAGTCATTTGCATCATTCTGCTAGAAAATCAACATCTGAATGATCCTTTAGTGTGACTTTATCACACAAGGCTTGAAAATGGAATTAGAACAGGATAGTAACATTTGTTCCCATACGTTATCACATGACACTGTGTCTGGCCTGTAGCTGATCTATAGTCTATCCGTTGCTGGAGTACTCTTTCTCATTGATGGGCACAACCCATCAATGCCTCCCAATTGTGCTGTTTTTCCACTGTTGGTGCACATGTAATACGCTCCTCCTGAAGCAGTTCTGAAATGCAGGCAGTCATGTGGTGTGAATTTGTGTGATTATGTTCCTCTCCCCCTTCCCCTTCACAATTCTCAAACAGGCTATTCACTCCCTCCCTTCCCTATTGTCTTTTCTTTCTTTCTTTCTATCTTTATTTATTTAATGGATTGTCATAATTGCTCAATTGCTCTAAAAATAAAAGTAAATAAAATAGACCAAAAGGCATTCTGGGAAGTGGATAGGGCAGGGAGTTGGGACTATGGAGGCTGGCGTGAGGAAGGCAGAGGCCAGGATAGAAGCAGCACCATAGCAGTTTGGAAGAGCTGTGTGATAACGAGTGTTTCCAACCTGGTATGTTTGCATGTCCTAGACTAACATGGTCGTGGCACCTTACAAGCCTGGTGTGATAAAGTCCTAGGCTTCACATTACCCTTCCCCCAATTTTCCCAGCTTTCAAACAACTGCAGAATGGTGTGAAAATTTGTCTGATATGGCTAGACACAGACTATAGATGTTGCATCCTCAAGTAGTTATTGACAAAATGTCATAATGGGGATGGGCAGATCTGTCAATTTCGCTTTCTGTCACAAACTGGAACTTAGGAAATCTTTGTATATTCTGTACAAATATGAAGTGAAAACGTCATCCATCCCTATGTCATAATGGTTTAAGGAAAGCATTGGATATATACCCTGAGGTTTATTTTATTGGAAAAGCAGTGCTGTTGTGTTTACTAGGGCACAGTAGAACTATACAAAACCTAGCCATTTCATGATTCTTAGGTCTCTATTGTCTTTCCCTCTGTGTATGTTTAAAGGGTTGCCAACATATCACATTAATGAAAAGAAAATTAAGAAATTTTAATTGGTAATTTGGATGACAGACTAATGGTGCAAAATGTTAGCTAAGAGGAATGAATGACTCTTCTTTGACTTTAAAATGTCACAGGCAGATGAATGGATTATTAGCTTGGATATGTGCCTCACTTCCCTTTCACATCCATTGCAAACTGCAGAGAGAAATATGTAGTCTTCATTTTCCTTCAGCAGAAGCCCACCTCAAGTTTCCCAAATTATATTTATGGCAATCAGATTATAAACCAGATGTTTTATTCTAAAAGCTCCACTCATGACAGTTATATATTGAGTTATATGTTGAATTCATAAGCATTGCCTTAGAAAACAATAGCAAAAATAAAAAAAAATCTTAATATTTTTTAGTCCAGGGGTGGATAACTGCATCAGATTCAGGGGCGCTTACCTGCCACAGGACACTCTAAGAGCCACTGGACTGTCAAACATGCCAACAAACAAATTAAAAATAAAAGGTTAGAAATAACTGGAAGTCCATTTCTGTTTTTGAAAAAGTGTGTGTGTGGTATTTAAAAGAAGAATTGCACCCCCTCCTCCCGAATAAGCATGGTCTGGAGAATCTGGAGGACAATTGCCTCAAAAATAACTTGGGGTGGGGTCACAATTTATTCACCACTGTTTTAGTGCATTGAAAGCCATAATGGTTACTGACTGGAGAAACAGATATATCTAAAGGCAAGGAAATACCTTGACAAAAGAAATAAAATCTGGTGGTAGTAGAAATACCACTTGTCCCATGCTAAAGCCTTGAATATTTTTTTAAATAATATGTTCCTCTGGTTTCCTATTTTTGTTAGCTCCTGTCACAATTTGTGCTGATCTTCTTGGATCTGAAATCAAGATAAATAGCTGGAGAGAGATATCTTTACTACCAGACAAACAAAAGCCACGGTCTTTTAGTGTTTATAATTTATAATTAACACAGGAAGCTGAATACTGGGCATGAGTCCATTTATTTGCTCACTACTCTACCTGGCACCACTTTTCCACAGATCTTCTTCACTACCCTGTGACTGAATCAGAGATGCCTCAGGCAGAACCTGGGAACTTCTCCATCTAAAACATGTTATAGCAGTTCTTTACAGCTCTGAACAAAGATCATACCCATATGGGAAGCTCTTTGTTCAAATCATAGTGGATTTTCTTTAATGAAACCTGGTTTGAACCATTGTTGAATGTCCTTGCTTGTAAAGTGTGATTATTTTCGAAAAACAACAGTTTCCCATGTTAACACAAAATGAAAAGCCAAAAGAAAACAAAAGGAGTGTTAAACATAATTCTCTTTATGGGCAAAAGGAGAGAGCTGAAGGCGCCCATCTGTTGAACCCTGTAATGCTAAACCATGGCTTACCGCTATGTCTGGTTAATGACTATAACATAAGCCTGATTACATCTGTAGTATTGTCACATTGTTTGTAATGAGATGACCTGTTTCATTGAAAGGAGCAAGGAACTAATTGCTAAGTGGAAGGAAAGAGCACAGAGATGGAAAAGCAGCATTCATATATGTGCACAATTAGGTCAGTGTACAAAGATATGATGTGCAGAATCTTGTTGTCCAAGAGGCATCCTACAGTAATATATGCTACCCTTAAGACTTAGGCATCACATGCTAACCTTAAGACTTCTTCATGGAACACACAAATATATCTGTGGGCCTTAAATTTCTACTGTTCCTGAGATGATCTGGATTAGGATGTCTTATTTTAGCCCATTAACAGTGCAATCCTAATTCAAATATGTGGTTGATTGTAATGGATTAGGATTAGACACAAACTTTTTCTGACAGAAATGTATTCTTGGTGTATGCTTTCATGTTGTTTCTGGCCTATGGTGACCCTAACACAAATCTATCATGTGGTTCTCAAGATTTGTTTGGGGTGTGTGTTTGTGTGTGCCTTTGCCTTCCTCTGAGACTGAGGAGAATACCGCACAGCGTTCTGAGAACATTCTAGGAACCCGATGGGAACGGAATGCATTTAAGTATACCGCACGTATGTGTTCCCATCGGGTTCCCAGAATGTTCCCAATGTGTTCCACATGTGTTCCAGGGAGGGGCCGGATTAGATGTGTTCCCAGCGAGCTGTAATGTTCTCAGAACGTTCCACAAGAGGTCTGTGCAGTATTCTTCCATTCTCAAATCCGTTCTCTCATTCCTCTGTCTCCTGATTGGCTGAAAGAATGACAGGCAGGGAGGGAGGCAGGCCAGCAACTGCAGTGAGGGAAGGTGTGTGTGTGTGTGTGTGTGTGTGTGAGGGAGGGAGGGAGGGAGGAAAGAAGGAGGGAGGGAAGGAAGGAAGGAAAAAGAGAGGGAAGGTGGGACAAGGGAGAGAAGAAGAAAGTAGGGAAAGAGAGAGAAAGAGAGAGGGAAGGAGAAAATGGAAAGAGGAAGAGAGAAGGAAGGATAAGCAACGAGAGAGAGTGAAGGAGGAGAGCAAAACAGAGGGAAAAGAGGGAAGGAGGGGACGAGGGCAGAGAGCAAGAGGGAGAGGGTCTGGCTGCTTCTGCGGGGTCCTCTGGTGTCGTGTCCAGCAGGGCTCCTGGAGGCAGGGATGCTAGGGATGCCCAGGACCCTCTCCTCCTTCCCTCCAGGAAGGAACCCACAAAAGCTCCTCTGTTTGGAGCACCACACAGAAGCAAGCAAACAACTCCCAGAATTCCATAGCAAAGAGCCAGACAAAGGGTTAAAGCGGGGAAAGAAGCTCACAATCTGAAGGCACACAATACATGCACACAGGTGGCAAAGGGTGACAAGCTGCAAAAAAGGGGAACTGGAGTGACAGCAGAGGACTCTTCCTTTCAAACCGGTTTAAAGAGCTGCAATGGCTGCTGGGGCTAAATACCCAGATTGAGGTATTTGTAGTGGGCACTTGCTTCCAGAGGCATTCGGAGGGGCAGAAACCGAATCTTCCCAGTTCCTTACAGTCCTCCAAACGAATTACGCATGCACTACAGCAAAACGTTCTGGGAACGTTCTCAAGAAAAAGGGATGCGCTGTGCGGTAAAATGCGTTCTCATCACGTTCCCATCATGTTCCACTTTCCTCAATGCGGTAATATCCGTTCCCAGAACGTTCTGTCTCAGAACGTTCTGAGAATGATATGCGATAATCTTCCCAGAGTGTGTGACTTGCCCAAGGTCCCCAGTAGCCTTCCATGGCTGAGCAGTGATTCCAGCCCTGGTCGTGAGTCATAGTCCAATGCTCAAACCACTACACCACACTGACTACTGGCAGAAATGAACTTCTGTTATTAGAAACCTTTTCTCCCAACTAATTTCCAAGATCTGTCAAGAGCAAAGCCCAAAATGGAGACAAAGAAAAAGTAGTGATTCTTACACACCAACTGGCAAAAACTTCAGTTGCAAACTAAGCTCATAGTGCAAAAGTAGTTTGCATCCTTCATTAATAAATTTTGCTATTTTGATCACACTCTGATATTGCTTGTTTTCATTTGGGAATGTTGGAGGGTATGGGGTTGGGTTTAGGGAGGGCCCAGTTTAAGCCACACCTTTCTAGCTCAGGAACAACGCATGGTGCTGGAATTGGGCTAGAGCAAAATTCTGGTTAGTCAAAGTCATTTCTGCATCCCTGGGCTGGTAGGCTTTGGAGTTAGCACAGTTTCAACTACCCAGGTGACAGCTTACCTGGCTTTTGACTGTCTACGCTTGCCCAATTCTTTGCACAGCATAATTCCTGGTTTTCCATCAGAATGAGCCTCAGGGAACAGTGGGCCTTACATCCAGGTAAACATGGATAGGGACAGGCTGTCAGCTTCTGCTATGGCAGGGATTCTTAATAGTTTCTACTCTCAATTTCAGATGTAAATAATTAAAATACCAATCTAGGAAGATGATTTTGGTAGCTAATGTTCAGAGTCTAGTGCTCCCTGACAATGCTTTTAAACATGTTCACAGACAACAATGGAAGGACAGGCAGATGGAATTACCAATGGAAATTCTTGAATGTAAATCAATACCATACCTCACAAGTCCACATGGACAGGGTTACTAGTCCCTCTTCAAGCATAGTTCTTAACAGTCTGTACTAGTATGCACCTGTAGTGCCTGAAGCAAGGTTGACTTGATATATTGTTGTTATTATTTTGAATTCAGTATCCAGCAATGGAGGAACAAGCCAGTGACAAACCTGCTAAACGTGAAGATGAATTAAGTGTGAGTATCATTCTTAGTTTAACATCAGTGTGTTCAGTGTGTCATTTAATTGTTCAGCCTGTGAACTGTGAAAGCAGTTTCTTGCCAGTAACTGCAAGTGTAAATACTGCAACTAATTTTTACTAATATTTTCAGGTTAAATGTAATATGTTTTTATTTGCCCACAGGTAGATATGGGCACAATATCAGAATGTGATAGTTCTTGGTAGATGATTTGTGTTGGGACCTGAAGTGTATTTCTATAAATTTTAAATGATAAGAGCTAATTTCTTCCCTGGATTCCAGCCTGCTCCTTCTCCCCACTTTAAAGCAAATAAAAGGTTAAATGGTATATCTAAATAGAGTTGGCATTCATCTGGTTGGCATAGTAACTGTTATCCTGGAGAGCTGACATGCAGTAAAAAGGAAGAGGAGGATTTAAATAATTCAGTGTTCCTGTGATACTTAAATTGCTTTATTAACGAGAGTGAATTCTACAATGCATAATTAGAACTGGCACAAGAAAAAGATGCTTTCTTTTCCAACAAACTAAAAAAATATTTGAGATACTTAAATAGTAACAGTCAGCTATAAACATACTAGTGCTGGTGCAAATTTGATGTCAAATACACTGTTTTTGAACTAATGTTCTGCTAAATAGTATGGCAAAAGAAAGATGAAGAAGTTCAAGAGGTTTTGCACATAAGATCCAAGTATTTAGAAGGAATGTAAAATCCCAGAAACAACTGTTAAATACAGGCAAAAGCCTCAGTTTTGCTATGAGAGATGTTTGTTTTTAGTTCATAACACAATGTATTTCTTTTATAGGATGAGAAGCTTACTTCAATTACCATTAATTACTTTTGATGAGTAATAGCCACTGCTTGTTATCACACTCCATCTACTAGGGGTAGAGAGAAAAGAAAATTTGTTCAGAGGAGGTTTACCATTACATTCCCATGAGGTTGAGAGCATGTGACTTGCCCAAGGTCATCCAGTGGGTTTCATGGCTGAGCTGTGAATCAAACCTTGGTATCTGGAGATCTAATCCAACACTCAAACCAATGTCACACTGGTACTCAATACACTTAAAATACAAACATTTCCAGTACTTTCTTCACAAGAAAGCCAACAAGGAAACTAGATGTCAAGGTGAATATGCATGTATACCTGGTTTTTATCCCACTATGAAATCTCATCAGAAATGTGTGCCTCAAGCAGTCAAATTAAATTCATTTTTACCTTCTAGTAACCAATTAAAGAATACTAAATACAATATGTATAGGTGAGAGCAATCACACACTATGACACACAGAC
The DNA here is from genome assembly GCF_019175285.1 of Sceloporus undulatus. Classification (NCBI taxonomy): domain Eukaryota; kingdom Metazoa; phylum Chordata; class Lepidosauria; order Squamata; family Phrynosomatidae; genus Sceloporus; species Sceloporus undulatus. The sequence continues at coordinate 3,095,716 of NW_024802935.1, read as the reverse complement.
TTTGTTCACCACTTGATGGAGCACCTCTCATAAACAAGGCCTAAAAGTGTCATCTCTAGGCCCCATTCCCACTGGCTTATAAAGCGGATCAAGACGTGGATTATGGGGGCATCGTTCCCATTTGAGCGTACATTCGATCCTCATTGCGCTGATTTCGTTCCCATTGGAATTAGGATCTGATCCCCATGTAATTGATTTTTCCTGGGAAAACCTGAATCAGTGGTGGGTAATCTGGGTTAATTTGACTGTACTTTTTGGGAGGTTTTTCCTGCACCTCCCGAGGCTGATTTGGGGCAAATGAATGGGAACGACAAGGGTGTCTGATTCGGGATCTTGGGGATGGGATGAGCCGTGCTCAAGGGGATGGCCTGGTGGTGTCACCCCCTTGTTCTCTTTCCTGCATTACCGGTGCCATTTTCTCCCGTTCACATAGCCTTTCTCCTGGTGGAGTGGGAAGCAGGTTAAGGCGATCGCATGTGTAGACAAATTAATTTTGTAAAAAATTAAGCTTTCGATCGCTTAGGCACTCTGTCGGGTGCCCAAATATAGCTAATTGCTACATTGACCTTCAAATGCGGTAAACACATTACGCTCCCCTGCAATCTCCCCCCTGCTCCACATACATAGATCGACCTGTGAAGAGACCCATTGAACACCATTTTTAACCATTATTTTTTCTTTTTTTTACATGCCTGCTCAATCGCCCCCCAAACAGCCCAGAGAGCAATGGAGGAGGCAAAGGGACTTGGGGGAATGGAGGCTCCTTCTCCCTTTCCCAGAGGGGCTCTGGGAAGACACAGGAGAGCCTGGGAGGCAAAGGGACCTGGGGGGAATAGAGGCTCCCTTTTCCCTTTCCCAGAGGGGAAAAGCGCCTAAGCGATTGATTGGCTGTGATGTCAAGTGCTTAGGCGCTTGATTGACAGCTGCTTTTAAAAAAAGAGGTTCCGGAAGGGCAATGGGAACAGGGAGCAAAAAAGTCTGCTTCAAATTACAACTGAGAAAATTTCAATGGGAACGAAAACATGGGTCAAGAAACCCCGAGTGTGTTTGCCCCCCTTTCGTAATGGGAACAAGGGACCAGATTTGAATACGACTCAGAAAAAAAAATCCAAGTCAGAATCGTGGCAATATAAGCCGCTTTTTTTGCCCAGTGGGAATGGGGCCCTAGTGTCAGTTTAAAAAAGTTGATCCTGCTGATTCCTGCAAAGAAAAGTGAAAAAGGGAAACACAGTGTATTCATACATCCAGTTTCAGTGAAATAAGTGTGCAGGAATGAGATTCAGCAAATGGCTAAATATATGTGGAAGATGCTTGTCCCACCTGCACAAGTCCTTTTTACATTTAATAATAGCTTATTTCTTCAACTTCAGGATTAACTGTAGCAAAAATCACAAGGTACCTCCAATCTCCACATCAGAGATATGGAGCTTTTCATCTCATCAGATCTGTTTATATGAGTTATTTTGCCCCTTTCACAGAACTGAAATTTGAGGCATCTGGCAACTGAGGGCAGATTCTACTATCTTGTCATGTCTGCTGACTACATGGTAATTGACCTCTCATTCCTTTCTGTGGTGCACTAAGACATAGTAATGGAGCAGTGGACAAACTAATCAGAACAGTTCTAAGTATGAATTACATTCATCAATGAAAGAGATCTTAGGAGGCAGGATCCAAGCATTGTCCCTCTGCCAACAGATCATAGCATCATAGAATCCTAGAATTGGAAGAGATCACAAGGGCCATCCAGTCCAACCCCCTCCCATGCAAGAAATTTCAATCAAAGCACCCCTGAAGATGGTCATTCAGCCTCTGTTTAGAGACCTCTAAAGAAGAAGACTCTGAGGGAGCATGTTCCACTGGTGAACAGGTCTTATTGTCAAGTAGAATCTCTTTTCCTATAGTTTGTATCCATTGTTCTGGGTCCTATTCTCTGGAGCAACAGAAAAACAAGCTTGCTCCATCCTCAATATGACAACCCTTCAAATAAATAATCAGGGCTATGATATCACCTCTTAACTGTTTCTTCTCCAGGCTAAACATATCCAGCTTCCTAAGCCTTTCCTCATAAGGCATGGTTTCCAGACCCTTCACCATTTTGGTTGTCTTTCTTTGGACACACTCCAGCTTCTCAACATCCTTTTTGAATTGTAGTGCCCAGAACTGGGCACAGTATTCCAGGTGAGGCTTGACCAAGACAGAATAGAGTGGCACTATTAATTCCCTTGATCTAGACACTATACTATTAAAGCAGCCAAGAATTGCATTGACCTTTTTAGCTGCCACATCACACTGCTAACTCATGTTCAACTTGTTGTCTACTAGGACTTCTAGATCCCTTTCACACGTAGTCTCATTAAGCCAAATATCCCCCATCCTATATCTATGCATTTCACCATCCTATCTCTATGCATTTCACCCCCCCCCCCCAGTGCAGTACCTTACATTTCTCTTTGTTGAAATTCATTTTGTTATCTTTGGCCCAGCTTTCTAATCTATTAAGGTCATTTTGAATTTCCTCTGGAGTATTAGCTATTCCTCCTAATTTGATGTCATCTGCAAATTTGATAAGCATGCTCCCTTTTCTTTCATCTAAGTCATTGATAAAGATGCTGAATATCACTGGGCCCAGGACAGAACCCTATGGCACACCACTGGTCACTTCCATGAATAGATGGCTTCCGTGGGTAGATTGAAGGCACTTCCTTTTTCTTCTTGTAAACATTAAAATCTATTTCAAATGTCTATGGGATCATCTGGATTTTAAGCTTCTGGCAAGGGAGGGAAGAATATATCATCTCAGTAGAATGTAAATATCTGCTGGCAGAGTTATGCTATGCTAGTACTGCATAATACTTAAGTGCCTCCATAGTGAAAGGTATGAGAAATGGTGAATGAGCATTGTGTGTCCAATGTACTGAGGCAGTATGCAGTGTGCAACAAGCATTGGCATACTACTCTAGGTGCATTATTGCACATTTGTACGAGTTCTGCATGTGCAACCAGCACCATCATCTGGATGTATCCATTTTTGCATTATCAAAAAAAAAAAAAATCACTTCGCATGTGCAACACAACCCATGCCTCTGTATATCACCAACAGGGCTGTGGCCATAAAGTCCCATTTAACTTTATAAAATGTATTTCTGAGTAAATATTTTTAAGTCTGTGAAACAAACTCATATCACAAATAGGACAACTTTTCCCTTATAGTGTAAACCAAATGGTATAAATCCATTAATAGTGGAATAATTAAGAGTGGGGACTAGTAGAAAAAACTAATCTCAAATTATAATCAATGGACTTTACACACATTTCCACTGATTCAGACTAGCAGTTGGATTTTGGAGAGGAATGAGAAGCTTGCAAGCCTTGTAGCTGTTGCTGGACTGCAGCTCCCAGGAAAGTTCATCATTGTGTACACTGGCTAGGTAGGTCTGGTGGGAAGTGCAACAGCATCTGGAGGGTTCCATGCTTACCTCCAGTTTACACCTATACATTTGCTATCACTTGAAAAATTCAGGTTGGAACTGAGAGATACCCTGAATTTGTCTATGTCGGTGTCATTATTTCCTCTTTTCTTTGATTAAGGTTTCAAATGTATCAGTTCAAATGGCAGATTCAGAAGACAAATGGGAAAGAATTGCAAGAAAACTCAACAGGACATCAAAATCAAAGAGGAAAAAAAACAAGTCTATCTGGAATTTTCAAAATAAAATAATCCTCTTTACAGTAGTCCTCTTCATTGTTGGTGTTATAACTTGGACATTATTGTGGCTCTTTATTGGTGAGTTCCTGTCTCTATGGTCTAGGTCAAACATCTTTTTCTCATATACACATCTAAACAGATTCATTGAACTGATTCTCATATGTACATTTGAGTGGTCTTTTATATACCATATTGAGCATGTTTGACATACGATATGCCCTAGAAAAAAGTTTTATATTTGTAGGTAAAGGAAGCTAATTTTCTGTCCTGGAACTGAGGTATGTCAATACCTATTTCCTAAAGGACAAAGTGGGAACCCCTTGGTCTGGGATATGCATCCTAGGAGACAGTTTTATATATTAAGGTAGCCAACTTCAGTAAATCCAGAGGCAAATTTTCTGCCCCTAGGTTCTGGGCTACACAGACTGACAAATGAAAACAAACCGACAAAAAACAAATAAAGCTAGTGGAAGTCCATTTCTAGTTTTAAAAATCTTATTTTCTTAAAAATAGCAGAAAATGGGGATTTTGGAGTAAGATTCAGCACCTTGCAATGGATCCTTTAAAATGCATGCCAAAAATTTAACCAGAGTATTGCCCCACTGATATGGAACCCACCAGTCACCACTCCCTTTTCTATAAATAAGATGAATAAAGATTGTCTTGCTTCTTATATCTTTTAAAAAGATCAACATGTCCATTAGAAGATTGGCATGATTAAATGTTGATGCACAATTAAGGGTCAGCCTCTGAGGATGGCAATGGCAAACCTCCTCTGAACAAATCTTGCCAAGCAAACCCCATGATAGGTTTGTCTTAGGGTTGCTATAAATTGGAAAACAACTTGAAGGCATAAAACAACAACAACATCAACAACAGTTAAGGCAATGTAGAGTTGATCTAGCATATATAAGTTCAAGCCATGTTGCAAAGCTAAATTCACAACTGCAGGTGAAGACACGTTTCTTGTGACTGCTAATACTTCTTAAGTTCCTAGAAATAACTTTATCGCTGTCCTCTTTTTTATTACCATAATGAAAGGGAGGGGTAATACACATATATCTCCTTTCTGTTTTACAGTGCAGGCAGAAAGCAAAGATGCTTTATACTTCGTTGGATTATTTCGTGTTGCCAACATTGAATTTCTCCCCGAGTATCGTCAGAAGGAATCCAGGGAGTTCCTCACTGTAGCACAGAATGTACAGCAAGTGGTAAGGAACATTTTTATGCTTATGGAAACACACAATAGTATGTATTAGGTTGTCTTCAAATTGTATGAATTAGGGTGCTCCCAGACAGGGCTTTTAGATCCATTCATCCTTCCAGAATTTTACAAATAGTTCAGATAATATTATCTCCAGTTTTTAACTCTGCCATGTTTCCCCACTATGTTTTTAATTTTCTTACTAGGGAAAAAAAATCTCTTAGAAACAATGCAGTTTGACACCACTTTAACAACCATGACTCAATGCTATGGAAATTTGGGATTTGTAGTTTTGTGAGCTATTTAGCCTGCTATGTCAAAGCACTCTGGTGCCACAACAAGCTATAAAACCCAAGATTCCATAGGATGGAGCTTTGACAGATAATGTGGTATCAACTGCATTAATTCTGCAGTGCATATTAGACCTCGGAGAAGAAAAAATGAAATAGCTAGGCATTGCCTTTGGATGGTTAACTCTAGGGGCTCTCTATCCACTCACATCTATAATCTGCTAGCTATATAGACCACCTAATAAATTCTGGCCTCTTATAATGAAAAACTGCAATATCCCATTCTCACATCTCAAATAAAGGACCGGCATAAAGAGTCAGTGGGGGAGGGGACAGAATGGGTGCATGGCGACCACATGCTGGCCACCCTGACTCCATCCCCATGCTGGCATGATGCCGCCTGAGCAACCACATGGCGGCCAGTGTCACACTGTGTTGACACGCTGGGCCAAAGAGCCGTGGAAAAGCTGTGGCAGCAGTTAGTGTGCCATTTCCATGGTGCAAAAAGAAGCCACTTTTTGTGGCTTCTTTTTGTGCCATGGAACTGCCGGGTTGGGAGTGTATCGTGCAGTTGCCACGTCCCCAATCCAGGGCTTCAAGGGGAAGTGGGGTGGCGCCTCTTAGCGGCAGTTTGCCAAGCCCCAAAGTTTTTTTTAAGCAGGACAGTAAACAACTTTCAAAGAGCTAAATGTTGCCAAGTATGGGAGTCACCCTGGGAAAGACCACAGACACTATGTTTGGAACAAAGAAGACCACAACGTTATTAAACAACAGCAACAACATATCATAGGGGTGGCTCCAATGCATGAAGTCTGGATCTGTCATTCATCAATCCCTGATTGATCAATGAAACCCAAGTGCTTGGTCATGGCCAAGCTTCGGGATGACAAGGGGCCACCGGTTAGCAATGCCTGTCGCCCTATACTAACTGGTTATTCGCATATGCACATCTCCGCCCACTGTCACCGGGGGATGCTGAATCGATGTGGCTCCCACAATGGCAACACCACTGCAATCTCAGCACCCCCATGTCCCCATTGGACTCCTGATCCAGGGCTAGACAGCTCTGGAAACCACACCCAACAGATCCAAGACCTATGCAACTGCCAAGCATCCCCAGGTTGTCACAGGAAGCTCCCCAACACCAAAATGAGGAAGGGTAGGTGGGGAGAGCTGGGCTGAGAATGGCGGCGAGGACCAGGCCCACGTGGCCTTTTAAATGCCTGCCGCCCAATGGGGGGCTGAGAAGGAGCAGGGGTCCTGCCTTCCTGGCTCCTCAGCCACTCGTGGGTGACACCGGGGCCGACGCTGCCCAATCAGGAGTCACTTCCAATCCCGGCGCCTCCTGGGACAAGTACTCCTGCACCGGGAGGGAGTGCCTCCTCTTTCAGCCCCCAGTAGCCAATCACCAGCCAGGGAGCCTGCCATGAGGGCTGCTGGAGGCCAGAGCCAGTCAGGAGCCAGCCATGGACACACATGTATTAATTAAATGGAAGGGCATTGCTCCCTAGCATTAGGGGAGAGGGCAATTCTTCTTGGCATTTCTTTATTTTGCCCAGCAAATGAGTGCTTAGAGAAAGGGTGGACAAAGTACAGCCCTCAAGATGTCACTGGACTGTAACACCTATCAATTCTATCCAGCATAAGCAATAACAAGGAATACTGGGAACTGCAGTCCAACATCTCTACGTCCACATTTTGCCTACTCCTGGGTTAGAGTGAAGACAGTGGCCTCTGTTTCTATAAGTAATGAATGAAAATACTTTTTAATAAAGGCAAGATATCATCAAGTGGTAAAATTGACAGGAGCTTAAGGATTTACATTCAGCTAGCCAAAAGGATTTATATAGCCAAAAGACCTTGTGGCAAATACAACCCTATTCCAATACCTGGAATCTAGTGCCTGAGGGTGGATTTAAATTTAACTAGTCAAACTTTCTGGTTCACATATTGTATGAATCTCTTAAATGTAGTTCCTCTTTCTCTATTAGAACCTGTTGTCCCGGTTTAGCAGATAGTAAATATCTTTGGTTTAACTCATCGCCTCATTCTAGGTTCCTCCCACGTACAGCCATGGAACAAGCTTAAAGTATTAAAAATATGTTTTCCTTATAAAGAAATTATGTAATTGGACCATCATTAAGAGACAGGCATTGTCAGGAATTGCTATGAATCAAGCTTTGCCTTTAAGCCTTGGAATTTTTTTCAAAGTACTATGAAGAGTATGTCACTCGGTTAGTCCCTTTGCTATGTTTCATCAAAACACTGTTCCTACATTTCCAAACTGTACATTATGGTAGCTCCTTATTTTTACAGGTAAGATGTGTCATCAGTTTTCAATTACATCTAATGCATCATTTCTAAAAAGGCACGCTCTAATGCCATTTCTCATCAATGGCAGCACCTGTAGTCAGGCTGAGGGGTGGGCAATGTGGGTACAGCCTTCCAAGGTTCCAGGAGAACAGCATGGGATTTCCCAAACCTGCAGAAGTTGCCCCTTCCTGGGGCCCTTTACATAATTATGGATTTTACTTTAACTGCCATGGCTGCATCCTATGGAATCCTGAGGTTTGCAATCTGATGAGGCACTGGAGTTCTCTGGCTGTGAATTCTAAATACCCCTCCCTAAACTTCAGTTCATGGGAGGGAAACATGGCAGTTAAAGTGGAAACATGGCACTATAGAGTGGGTCCTTGGTATCTGCTGGGGGTCTGGTTCCAGGACTCCCCATAGATGACAAAATCTGTGAATGCTCAAGTCCCATTATATACAATTGCATAGTAAAATGGTATCTCTTGTACAAAATAGCAAAATCAAGGTTTGCTTTTTGGAATGTATATATTTTAAAAATATTTTCAAGCTGTGGATGGTTGAATCCATGGATATGGAGGGACAACTGTATTTGTATTGTGCAAGCCCCTGATCTAAATCAACTGAGGACTAATCTGCATTGCAGAAATTATGCAATTTGACACTGCTTTAACTGCCATGGCTCCATGCTATGGAATCTGGGATTTTTAGTTTTGTGAGATATTTAGCCTACTCCATCAGATAGCTCCGTTTTTTAAAAAAAAGAAATTACAAATCCCAGAATTGCATAACACAGAGCCATGGCAGTTAAAGCTATATCAAACAGCATTATTTCTGCAGTGTAGATTAGACCTGAGTCTGTTTTTGAAAGAACAACCTCATCATTAGATGACCTATGATGTGTGTGTGTATGTATAAACAACTGGAAAAGATTGGAAACTTTTTTTCAGGGAATATGTTCCAGGATGGTTGCTAAAAGAGGTATACCAGGGCAGCCACACAAAGGCCTTCGTCTGAGAGCTTTTTACAATTTTCCTCTCATGCTCTTAATTTCTGAATTAGCTTCATCAGTGTAGACTACTCTGGCATGGGAACAGTTCCCATGGAACTTCAGTGTGGCTTGTCCCCTTACTCTTCCCTGGCAAAACACAGGGATGGCCTTGGGCAGGCTTTTATACACTCTTTAATTTTACCGACTTTGTACAGCACTGTGTATAATTACAGCGCTTTAGAAATAAAGTTTAATAATAATAATAATAATAATAATAATAATAATGGCCCTACCATTAGGCAAAATGAGGTATCTTCCCTGGGCCTGGGAATACAAAGCAAGGAGATGATGATGATGATGATAATAATAATAATAATTTGTTTTATTTATATACCGCTATTCCAAAGATCATAGCGGTGAACAGCAAGTAAGCTAATTAGCAAGTAAGCTAATTTGCCCCCAACAGTCTGGGTACTCATTTTAGCGACCTCGGAAGGATGCAAGCCTGAGTCGAGCTTGGGCCCTTTTGCTGGTGTTGAACTCGCAACCTTGTGGTTTTGAGTGAATGGCTGCAGTACAGGCATTTAACCACTGTGCCACCAGGGCTCCTTTATCACATTAACTTCGCTGCCAGGATAAACCAGGGATGTAACTTTCTTAAGGCAGATCTTATCGCATTCACCCATTGCTGGATGAATGCAGCCCGTATGCAACCCTGGGTTCTTTCATGGGATTTTCCTGTTCTTGAAAAGATATGGAACAAACCTGGAGAAGCTTGGGTTGCATATGGGCTGCATACTGCCCAGCGATGGGTGAATGCAATAAGATCTGCCTTAAGGTCTATCTCACCAGCAAAGCTAATGTGATAATCTCCGAAGACACTGCTCTGTGTGCCATACAGCATGCCCTATGATCTTTCATATAGTCTGTTGCCCCCAAATGTGCTGAAGTAAGAGTCAGCTATCAGTGCCAGTCCAAATTTAATGAGGAAGGGATACCATCTCTTTCTTTGTCTCAGATAGCAAAATGTCTTGATCCAGCCCTGCTAGAACTTTGTTCATTTCCAGGTATAGTTCTAGTGACATCTTATCGAAAGCAATAAGAAAAACTTTAGCAAAGGAGACTGTGGAGTTTATCACACAGGAGGAATTTCTCTTAATTTCAAATGAAAAGAAAGTGGGGCCAGAATGCATTCACGTGAATTCGCTAGTTCAGCGAATTTACGTGAATTTGAATTGCGTTCGAACTGACTCATTGCCCGAAAATAGCTTGCCATTGCCCAAAGTTACATGTGGTAGTCTATCACGCAATAACATTAAACCCCATGATTGTGTTTGGATTCCATTGGATTATACTTCCAATTTCCCTTGTCTGATCAACTCCATACACTCTCATCAGCATGGCTCTTCCGTACAGTCTGTAAATAAAAGATTTATTTTATACCTATTATATACCTATTTTATGCCTATTATAAAAGTACTTTGAATGAATATTTGTACTACTGTCTCTTTCAAAGGAAGCTGGGAATGATTTCCCCCCCCCCAAATGAAACTTACTTGTTTTATAAATGAAGAGGATTATTGAATTTCTTATGCCTGTAGTTACATACCCAGCACAGACAATTCTTGGTAAGATAAATTTTACTTTTGGTCTTTGCAGGACTGCCAAACCATTCTGTGAATTTTCTCTTTCAGATGAACTTGGTATATACCAAATCTGCTTTCGCCAAATTTTATAAGCAGTCCATTGTCTCAGATGTCAGGTGGGACATGTTTCATTTTACTTTTTCCAGCTGGATTTCTTAGAGAGAAAAAAATAGTCAACCATTTTGCAGTCTCTGCTACCTGTGTGTAAAGAGTTATTTTTGTCAAATATGTGAGCTATGCCAACACAGAATTACTTTCATGCTCAGCAAAGAATCTTATCCTCCAAACACTTTTGGTTCATTGCTAAAACAATAGGAGAATCTTAAGATTTGTAGGGATCCACTATGGATCCTCTAAGGATCTAAGAAATACTATGACACTTCTGCTTTTATATTTGATTTCAGTAATAACAACAATGGGGGACTACTTGTGCATTTCTGGATTGTGTTTGTGGTGCCACAGGCTAAAGGTCAAGTCTTTTGTGAAGATTGTGTAGCAGCGATTTTGAAGGACTCAATTCAGACAAGCATCACAAATCGAACTTCAATAGGGAGTCTTCAAGGCCTTGCTGTTGATATGGACTCCATTGTGCTTAGCGGTTGGTATTTCTACTTAATCTAAAATGTTTCACATCCTACAGGTTGCTTCCCAAAAATAAGCTTCCCTTTCCACAGAGAACAGTAGCTTCTGGGGAAAAATATATACTTTTGTCACATGGGAATAACAGTTTGCAACAGTGCAATTCCATAGCTAAGGTGAAGATTCTTAAAATGAGTTATGAAAGGCATTATTATGTTCTGCTACTTCTGTATTATTGGTCCGGTACAAACGGGTGCTTTGTGGCACTCTGGAGCCAAAATTAAGGCTTGGGAGTGCAGAATATCCACATGTTCCTGAGCCCTAGCGTGCAGCTAGGGGGGCGCCATGATGATGCAAGTGCAGTGCAGCATCTGCACGTAAGGGCGCTGCGCTTGCCTCACCAATGTGGCCACATGCACCAAGAAGAATCTGCTTTTTTGGTGCAGAGGGAACCTGTGCGGTTTGGTTGCTTTGGGCTCCCTCAGGAACAGAAACGGGTGGCTACAGCCCGCCCTTTCGGGGCAGGCTGTCGAGCCCCATTTTTAACTTTTTCTGAATTGCCTTTCAAAATCATTTTGCCTTTATGATGGTCTCAGTTTATTGCAGAGACTTCAGGAAGTCAAGAACTTTTTCAGAAAACACCAGCTCTCATTATCTAAGGGCATGCTTGTGAAATGACACATGGAAACACAGGAAGTTGCTTCTGCTTGCTAAGAATATTTGCACATGATTGTCTGTTTTTACAGGCCGAAACTCATCAGGCCCTTCAGCATATGTCTTTCACATCATCTGCTGGCTGATCTGTGTGGAGTTTGGGCAGAACCTGGAAAAGTTATATCCTTGGACTACAGTTCCCAAAACCTTCCAGCCAGTTGACTGGAAAATTCTGGTGGTTGTAATAATAATAATAATAATAATAATAATAATAATAATAATAATAATAAACTTTTCCAAGCTCTTTATGAGACTATATGGCATGACTCCCTTCCCTTCTCTGAGGTGTGCTCAAATCTTTTTAAAAAAATCAAATTATGGTGACTTCATAAATTCACATGAATTGGATTTCATTCTCAGGCTGTGATATAAAAGCTTTAAAACAGTGGAGCATTATTTCATGTACAGCATCTGCTGATCATTTCTTGCAATAGTTGTTGAAACAAGGGGAGAATCATTTGTATCTCTTCTCCAATGCAGTTGGGCTCCGGTCAGATTACTCTTCTACAACAGGAACAGGTAAATTGCTATCTATAATGAATGTTCTGACTGACTCCATTTTTACCAGGAGGTGTATATTGTCTGACATGCATTGAATTAAATTCTGAGACTGGGCTAAAAATAGTATTTGTCTTTGATTGGTTAATTGAATGATAACATTTGCAGTGTTTCTTTCGTGTATTTAGAGTACTTTACAAGGTGGTCTCCATGAGAGATGCCAATTTTTAGTAACAACACCACTTATAATTTGCTTCCATTAGAGGAGAGAGCATTAGAGTGTTTGCCAAAAACATTTCATGAGTTAATAGTTTAAATGTGAACAGCACATATTCATGTTTTATCAATGACTTGAGAGGAAAAAATTCACCCCTCTTTGTGTAAAGCTTGATTTCCTGCCTTTTCTGCAAGTATAATAATCTCATCAGCACTGGCCTTTAATGCCTGATGCGGGCTATTTTTTGGCAGGTACAAACTGCATATATGACCTGCATGCAGACCGGCTGCACCAGCATTTTCCACTGGACATTTCAGCAAAATCAGGAAGAATGATCTGCTATTTCAAATTGATTGCATTGGTGGGCTACTTAATTCGCCTTTCCATAGCATCCATTCAGCTTGAAGCTGATAACTGCATCACAGATTCATTGACCATTTACGACTCTCTGATGCCAATCAAAAGTAAGATACTATATCGGTAGGTGTGCCTTTTCAGCAATATTTATTTGAAAATGTTACAGCAGAGAAATGTGTTGGGGGAGGGATTTTTTTTTGTCACATGTACAATTATTCAGAAATGTAATCCCTTCTCAGTACAATTCTATAGGTTCATTGAAAAGATTTATTGACTATTTTTAACATTTATCAAAATGTTAAGTGGGAGAGGAATCTAATAATCAAGATCTGTGGCTGCCTTTTAACTAAACAGGTTCAGAGGTAATATACAAGAGAATTTCAGAAACAACAGGAAAGTGTTATTGCTAATATGTCCTGGTTAAACACAATTGACCCTGGAACTGTAGAATGAAATCAACACAAAATTTCAAGGTTTGCCTCCACTCCCCCCTCCCTGAAAATTATGCCAATACACAGTACTAAAAGAGCATCTGGAGAGTTGGAACACAATCAGACCAAAGTCTGGCATAACTGTGACCATAAAAAGAGAGAAAAATAATTCTAACCAATGATGAAAATGTCATTCAGTGCCCAAATTTCTAGCATTGCAGAGAATGAGTCATTGAAAATTGTTCACACATGGAGGTCTTATACACTGTGTTAGCATTCCAATGGAAACTTTGGCTGCCCCTTGTCCTTTGATGCCTAAGCTGTATTTCTACATGCTGAACTGTAGTTTTAAATTTCTGCAATGATAGAAATTTGAAGACTGAAGGAAAATTTCACTGGGGGCACTGGTCTTACTTGGGAGGCAACAACTTCATCCCTCCCCCCCACACACACTTTTAGCTACACCCCTGGCCTTGGTTTGGCTAAGGCTAAATATCTAGAGTCTAATAAATCAGTCATTAGTAACCCTGTCTTTCCTGCAGTAGGCTCACGGTGGCATACATGGCTCCCCTCTTCCATTATTTTATCTTCACAACAACTCTGTGAGGTAGTTCAGGCTGTCATTCTTAAAATGTGTGGGTTTTTTTTAAAATTTATTAGTGCAACTGTTGTTGCTCACACAACTAGAAGCACAATTGCTTAGTTAACTGGCTAACTAAGAAAAGAGCCAAGCCAACTAAGGGGATTATTATATTAATGAACTGTATACTATGTATATATGAAACAAAATCCATTTGTTTCAGAATCTGTGAACCAACCGATTCATTCCTGTCTTTTGTTTCTACTAATAATATGATGTTGATTACAATGAAGTCTGCACAAGTGAGGAAAGTAAAGGAATTTCATGGCTATTTTGAGGTCATAGCACAAGAGAGTAAGTGCTTTTTTTAAAACATCAAACTACATGGTAAAAAAAATCAAGGTGCTGTTAGATTGACCTGCCTTTTCATTTTTTTAAAAATGTAGAAGCTGTAGTCATATTGTATAGCTTCACCCTAATTTAAGTAATGTTCTGCCTTTGAAAATATGACCCATTCTTCTTCAAATAAGGCATGCCAATCTGATTTTTTAACTTTTTCATCACTGTTTTACCATTTGTTCGTCTTTTTAATTGTCCTGTTGTCTACCTGTACCTAGTCCTATGTCTTTCTCTTTCTTGGCTGGTCCAGCTGCACAAGTCATTCCTGCAACTGAAACAATATCCAAGAAGGCCTACATTCTGAGACATATAAAAAAAAGTATCCACTTCTCCTCTTTTCTTTGACTTGTTAAGAGTTATAATGCTCTAGTGCATCAATGAAATGCCAGTGTTGCACTATAGCACTATGAGCCTTATGACACAAGAAAAGAAAGTAGAAACAGAGCTGGAGAGTAGCAGCGTTCTCCATGCCTTACTGCATGGCATCATAGCATTTAAGTAAGTTCTCTTCTCATGGGAGACTGTGTTAAAAGCATGTCTTTTGTCTAATTGGAAAAATCCATTTGACAAAAAATACTCTTTTACAACCATCTCTCACAGGAAGGAGATTACCACACCCAAGCTTACTATGGTTAAAACGCTGGTAAAACACTCCAGAAGCTTGAAGGTGTAATAGCTTATCAGGCTTATGAAGCGTCACTGAAGCATCCCCTCGCCTCTCCCATCCTCAAAGGAGTTCTCCTTATTAAAGAAATGGCTGTTCCACGAAGGCTGTGAGGACAGGAGAGGCGAGGGGATGCCTCAGTGACGAATCAGAAGCATGACCAGCTATCACACCTTCATGTTTCAGGAGCATTTTGCCAGCATTTAAGACATGGTAAGCCTCCCGTGTGATAATCCCTGAAGAGAACTGAAGCACTACAATGTCATGCAGTTAGGCACAGAAAAAGCTGCTATTTTCTGGCTATATTTCCACTTTCTTTTGTCATGTGATGAAACTGTATAAATCCAAAAATCTTTTTAAAAATACAGGGAGGAGAAAACTGACCCTTCCAGCTATACAACCATTTCAGAAAAACATGCTCCAGATCATTTTTGGAAGAGCCCTAAACAGTTCATTGTGATATAAGGAATTGCTACAAGGAATTGCTACAAACAGCCTCACAAAAAGTAGAATGAGTGGATGCAGATGTGATAACAACTGGCAAAAATCCAAGGAGCCAGGGTGCAAAAACCCATATTTCTTTAGACCAATCTGGAAGATCGCTGGTAGCATTTTATGGCCATAACTTCTAAAACTCTATACTTTATAAGTATGCAAAGGGATTAGTATTAGTGTCTTGGAATCTTGTAGCATCTTTGAGATTAACAGTCTCAAAGATCCCTTTGCATATTGGTATTTCAGACCAACATAGTCTGAATTTTATACTCTATTGTACCAGTAGATGGAGTAGTTGTCATATACAGTATAGAAAACACCCACTATATTTTAAAAACTGGATTTTTATTTTCTTCAACTTTCTAATGGTGATTTCCAGAATCCTGACAAGTTGTTGTTGTCTTTGTTGTTATTGTTAGTTTGGTCTACACCTCATGTATGTGGGAGAGTGTGGGATGTTTAGTTTAAAACAAACCAACCAATCACCTTTCTGACCTCTGGTCATTTCCTGGTAATTGCTATGCATGCTGGTGGGGGATATGGAAAATAATGGGGATAATATATTTGTTTGTTTGTTTGTTTACTTTATTTATACCCCACCCTTCAGCTCTAAAGGCTCTCAGAGCGGCTTACAATTATTATTTTAATTAGATGGTTCCCTGCCCTCAGGCTTACAATCTAAAAGGACATGACACAAAAGGAGAAGGGAATGGTGATGGGGAAGGGGAACAGGTCCAGCAGTTCTTCTCTCCCTCGGAGGCCTTGACCGAGGCCGATGGACTGCAGGGAGGACTCTTCTTCTTAATCCAGACCAGGCCCGATGGCGTTGGGCCTGTCCTTTCACTCCCTCCCAGGCCAGAAGATGACAGTTATTTTATTTGGGACAAGGTGTATTTTTTCCAGATACTGATCAGGGTATCTTTTATGGGACTTGCATCTCTAACTCCAACTTTATTTCTTTCTTTAGTATTTCATTTACAAACTGAATTATGGAATAATATATCTGACACAGAATAGTGTATGTGACATTCAGGTTAAAATCTGTTCCAAGGTGGCTCATGTAAATCTCTGAACAGTTCACAGTCTAGTGAAGAGAGGTTTTTCCCCTTCAGGCCTGCCTGTTGAAGTAAACTGAATGTTCAGAAAAATTTAATTGGGCGTGGGAGGTCTGGGGTGGAAAAATCCCCCCCTCCACTCCCTGCTTTATGGGAAACACCTCTCTTTGTGGTGGTAGGTTTAGGCAAAAAACTGACCAACATAAAGGACAGAGCTTTTTTTTTATCAGCCCCCCCCCCCATATCATTTTATTTCAGCTTCTCCTTGTAAGCACTGAACTTTATTTTTCCTTCTCCCCTCCCATTACATATACCTTATGTGACATGCCTTAAATTTAGATTGTAAACCTAAAGGCAGAGACTGTCATATTA
>NW_024802935.1:3052677-3079105 GCF_019175285.1 Sceloporus undulatus | reverse complement strand
CCCCCCCCCCCCCCATATCATTTTATTTCAGCTTCTCCTTGTAAGCACTGAACTTTATTTTTCCTTCTCCCCTCCCATTACATATACCTTATGTGACATGCCTTAAATTTAGATTGTAAACCTAAAGGCAGAGACTGTCATATTAATTATTAGTTGCTCTGTCAGCTTTTTGGGCTAATGTGCAAAGAATATTTGCTTTAAATATTTGTTTTTCAAAAGCAACCAAGCAAGCAAAATCTGGAATTCACTCCCTTGGCATATGTGTCTGATGCTTTTACGCAAGAGGAGAAGCCTATTTAAGATTTTAAATGGAATTTCCCTTTTCCTTTAAGAATATCTGACAAACATCCCTGCACCATTTCTTTCAAGTTCTCTTGCTCTTGGCATCTTTTATTGATTTTGTATGGCTTGCTGCTCTTTCATGAGCCTGTTGCTTATTGCAATGTTTTCTTATTTTGCTTGGTTTGTATCAGTAAAAATAACTATCTTTTTTGCTTTCTTTTTGAGCGAACTTGAAACCTGTGTAACAAAAGGAGGATATACAGTCAGCCCCACACATTTGCAGATTTAAGGTCCATGGATCTGATTATTCGCAAGTTTGCCACCACCCTTCTGAAGCTTCCGACCCCACAAGCCTGAGACCACCATGAATGTGGAGGGATGATTGTAAATGCTTAAATATATGAATGAATGAATGAATGAATGAATGAATGAATGAATGAATGAAGTATAGACTGCACTCCTACACACATTTACCTAGGAGTATGTCCCACTGAACTTAGTGAGATTTACTTCTGTTTGATTTGTATCACCTGCAGTATATGAAATGACCAAACAGTTCTTTTTAATGATATAAAACAAACCAAAAACAAAACTCCCGTTGCTTTTTTCCTAGATTGTGTAACAATAAATATGGTTTCTCTCTCTCTCTCTCTTAATCAGAATGTGGACAAACTATGGTAGCATTAGGAAGTACTGGCTTTGGAGGAAGAATCATGAGTCCATATTACCCAAGCCACTACCCACCAAAATGCATTTGTACTTGGACTTTTCAGGTAATTTTAAACCCCACAGTGCAGGACTTTTGCAATTTCACTTCACTGTATTTGCTGTTGATTAGAAAACAGGGCTTCCAGTCTTCCACTCTCTTTGATGAGATGAAGTTGCAGGATTCTAAACTCTTTGATCTTAGTACAAAGCCTGAATCTCTCTCTGTCTCTTTTTTTCTTTTTTGGTCAAGTAGCTATAGTGGGAGATGAAAGGTGTCCTTGTGAGAAGGTGGAAAGCTGCACCTGCTCTTTGCCTCTGCCAGCCTGCCCTCTCTTTCCAAGGCTCTCATGCTCTGGCTGGCAGTTAAACTGTGGCAACCACTGTCACTTCTTATAATCCAGCATACCGAAATCAGAAACTGCAACTGAGTGGAGTACCCACTTGTCAGTTTTGAACCAGGAGGAGGGAGGAAGTTTGTTAAGCAGCTTACAGATCCAGAAGCCCATCTTTTCAGTCACAGCTAGAGTCTGGAAGCGATATGTTACAAGTAATAATGATATTGTCTGTAATATGTTACCAGAGCATCCTACAGATGGATAGCCTTGTTGCTTGTTTGGAAGAGTGATAGCAAGTAATGTTTACTCATTATTCCTAAAACATGGCTATTCATGAGTCACTGAGATGGATTTAGGCAATTTTTGTATTGTGCTTTTAAAAAAATACTAAAGTAATTTAAAAAATCTTGTTGGTCATGAACAAGATTAGGCCTGGCACAGACTGGTGCTATGCTCCAGCCTGGGGCCAAAAGTAGGGCTCGGGAGAGCGGAGCATCTACATGCTCCCAAGCCCTACCATGCTCCACAAACACCATGTCGTTCGTGACGCTGATGTGCCTCATGCGTCATGTCCAAACTGTGTAGTGCATGAAGGACATCACAGCGCTGCTCCAGGACTCTTATGGTGTCTCGGCAGCGGCAGAGAAAGAGCCACATTTCATATCTCCTTTTTCCAGGTGTACCATTGCTGCGCCATTTGGTCGGCATGGCCACAATCCAGGGGAGAAAGGGGCAGCCTCTGTCTGCCCCTTTCTCCTCATCTGTACACCCCCCCTTAGTTACTTTTTATAATGAGCAATGAGCAACAGCAACTACCTATCTTCCAAAATCAGCAAGTCATATTATTATTATTATTATTATTATTATTATTATTATTATTATTTTAAAAAGAACATTCCAGTTGTGTTGAAACTGAATATGGATACTCTCTGAGGGAGTCAGGGAGTCTGCACAATAGATGAGGGAGAAATTCAGTTTACATTTGAATACAGACTGACCTATTTCACCCTGCCCATGCCTAGGTGTGAACTAAAACAGTCATCTTTCAGTATTCATAATTCTTAAAAACTGAATGAAGTTTACCAGTCCACAAAAAATGCAAACAAAATTCTGCATTTTGGGGAAAAGTACAGACAAATATATCAGCATTTACATAAGTATAAATTATTTATAAAACTATTTTGCTATTTTGTATAAAACCAGGAAAAATTTGATCTTAGAAAGTTACTTTGAAAAAGTAATTCATTATGTAACTCAGTTGAAATTTCCCCAGCATAATTTGTTGCCATTATGAGTTGTTGTTTTTAAACAAATAGTTGGTGTATCATGTGTTTGTTAATTACTTTTTAACTAATTTTCTATTACTTAAAAAATCTCCCAATTTTAATATTGATGGTAATGGCATACAACATGAAAAATTTCACCACAATAGCCCCTTGAAATTCTGCTTAAAATGTCCTTGAAAGGTAACAAGAATCATTAGTCATTACACAAAAAGTATTATTGTTCCCTATGAAGTAATTTTGTTGTGCGACAAGTACATGAATGAATGAATGAATGAAGTTACTCAGGTAAGTTATGCATAATTTCTTCCTTCCAAACACCAGTTTATAGAAAACTGTATACAAAATTGTGTACATTATTAGAAATTGCACAAAAATGCCTCTGAAATGTTGTGTCCTTTAAAACAACATTCAAAAACTTATGTAGAAATGTGATAGAGCAAACGTATGACTGGAAAAACAAGAAACTAAAAAAATGGAGCCTGCCCAAGCCTTGAGATCTGCAGGAGAGGCCCTTCTGTCTGTCCCATAATGGTCTGGCTAGCCTCTCTTCCTCTATTTTGCCCCTTTGTCACAAGTTGTTACCTTCTAGATGTGGAAGTTACTTTATGAAGTTAAGAATCTCTTGTATTCATGGAAGATTATCTAATAGATTGTCTCCCTTCTTTTCAAGGATTTAAAATTTCATGGAGATCCTCCTCAGATACAGGAAAGAGGGCAATCATAATGTAATGAGGTGGAGCTAGAATCTAGCAATTTCCCTGTCTATTCAGATGCGTATGTGTATCTGAACTGGTGTATGCATACCTCAACACAGCTTCAGAGAAACCAAAGTTGACAGATTCATCCATCCCTAGTCTGTGTCTATTCGATGTTGCTTTCCTTCCAAAGCAAATTGCAGCTATGTTGGGATGATGGTGGTGTACGTGTAAACATATGTGTACATGGTTTTTGTTAGGACCCTAACAAGAGAGGGAAAAATTAACTACCTACCAGTTTCCCCTACAGCTTTATTTGCACTGGCATCTAAAATTTGTTCTAATCGGCTCCCCCAGCCTAGATAAAACCCTGGAATGCATATATACACACATATATGTAAGTCTACACAGATATGACATAATTAAATTTTTCCAGCTGAATTTTCCTCACATAACATTAATGTCAAATGTAATTACTCTTTCTTAAAAACAGATTCCCCAGAAGGACTTTGGTATAGCACTGAAATTTCATAACTATACTATACGTGAAAAAAGCATTAAAGGCTGTGAGCATGGATGGTGGAAAATTAATGAGCATATGTAAGTATATCAATGTAGGCTATTCATCTGTACAGATAACTAGCACTGCTTCTCTCAAGGGAGTAGTACATTAACAAGGAAGCAAATATAGGAACTTTTGGCTGCAATGATAAGGAGACTGATGGTAGATAGGATTAACTGCATTAAAACAAACATGGCAATGTACAAAATGTCCTCAACCAATTCACATATGTCCTTCAGATGTATTTGCATACAACATATGCTGTCTGGACCAGACCTTGGAAAAGTTGGGAGGTTTTGTAATACAATTCACAAAATTCCCAGCCAGCATAACCAGTGGTCATAATGCCTGGAGCATTCTAGAAGTTGCCAAAGAAGCAACTTGTCCAAGCTTTGCCTGCACAGTGTAATTTCACATGTTTACATTCTATTCAGCATGGCAACTAAGCACAACGGTGCAGCATAGAACTGGGGAGGTGGTAGATAGAAATGAGAAAATTTATAGGAAGGAGAAAGAGAGAGAATCTGATGTAGAATGTATACTAGCATCCTAAAATATGAGCCCTTAGAAACACACTGAACCTTAGCAGTATAGGAAGTTACACTGTACCAGGTCAGCCTTTTCCCATTTAGCTCTGTATTGTTTGACTGACAATGGCCGTCTAGGACATGAGTTAGAAAGCTTGTTCTCATAATTTTTTATATGTGGTTATGCCAGCAATCGAATCTGAGATCTTCTGAATGCAAAATATGTGTGCTGTAATTGAGCTACAGTCTACATTTATGTCAAACAAGCACACAGCCTTGTATAAAATCAGGCATTAAGCAAGAATCATGTGCTCTTCCAGCCTTTTTAGACTGCAAGTCCCAAGAGACTCGGTTAAACATAATACTTGCATTCCAACAATATCTGTAGGGCTGCATAACCCTCATCCCATCTAAGAGTACTAAAATGTGCTCCATAATACAAGTTAACACATATTCATCTTCTAGGTACTGTGGCTATTACATTGACCATCCAACAATATTTCGTGTTGCAAGCTTTGGGGTCAACATTGAATTTCAATGTAGTTCCAAGCTTTCAGAGCAGCCTCTCCTTGTGGAATATGGGCTGTACGACATCAGTCAACGTAAGACTTACTTTAATTTCCTTTGTCATATGAAAAACTGTCTGAATGAAAACACACTAGAAATAATCACTGACAATTGGGATAATACCATATTTTGTATATGGCAGCAACTGGTTTCTATTCATCAGCTATGAGGGTTGATGCAGATTTTGGTGTATGCACCTGGGATGGTGGAAGAGACTAAGGAGCTTATCACATGGGGCTGCAGGAACGCAGCTAGCACAGAATGAAAGGGAGCATGATGGGAACGGAACGGGGAAAGGATGCATTTTACTGCACGCTGGAATTCCAAAGATGCCACCGGAACTCTGCATTCCGTTCCCCATCCATCCCAGAGGAGGCGATTTTCAAGAACTGTTCCGAACAGTTCATGAAAATCACCTCCTCTGGGATGGATGGGGAATGGAACGTGGGCTTCCGGTGGCATCGGTGGCATTCCAGCATGCAGTAAAATGCATCCTTTCCCCATTCTGTTCCCATCATGCCCCCTTTCATTCCATGCTAGCTGCGTTCTTGCAGCCCCATGAGATAAGCTCCTATATTACATCCTCATTACTACAGTGGCCCCTCCCACCTTCTGAAAATATTTCAGAGGGTTTGGGGGGATGTTGTTGAATGGGGTGAGCCATGGTTTGAGGTGTAGGTGAGCAAGGCTACAACAAGGAATTGTGTCAGGGGTCCAGTTTGTGATTATCAATCTTGCTCACTCACTGGTTGAAGGGAGGAAGAATATCCTCCTCCTGTGTCCTAATCAGACTTCCATATATAGGTGTGGCTATTGCCTGGGAAAGTAGGTTATGAAGGGCAAATGACTGTAACAGCAGTGCCACAGTTGTGAGTGACTATGTAGTGTTAGTGAATATAGAGCAGTTACAGATCTGTAACTCCAGGTTATCAGTCTGTAACTACGGATTATACCTTCCAGTTACTACCAGAATATTCTCTTGATAAATCAAGGTGGGCAATTGAAGAGTGGTTGGGGGCCAGTTTTTACCCCTATATACCTAATGGGCTGCACTGTTGCATGCCAAATCTCTGAACTATTTCCAGGGATTTTTTTTTCCACCTGAAATGCCCCCAAATGGCTCAGAATCACTTTTGCTGCTCCATAACCCAAGACACTAATCTACATTGAAAACCTACCAGAAGCCAAAGTGGCAGCAAATTGGCCAAAAGAGAAACAGGATGTCAGCGACATCAGTTCTGGTTTTTATTTCAGTCAATTTTCTGTTATTGGGGGGGGGGGGGGGGGGGGGCAGCTTTGGTTTTTTTTAAAGGTGTGTGAGAAGGTGGGAGTAGTTGGGGGGCAAAACCATTACATTTTTCTGGTGGGTGTTTCTGGCTATGTGGTCATGTTCTAGAAGAGTTTATTCCTGACGTTTCACCTGCATCTGTGGCTGGCATCTTCAGATAATACTGGCATGGAAGAGAGTTGGATCAGGAATAAACTCTTCTAGAACACGGCCACATATCCCGAAAAACACACAAAAAACTATGGATTCTGGCCATGAAAGCCTTCAATTTCACAAAACCATTACAGGATGGATGAATTTGCACCCAGGAATTTTTAATTGAGGAGTCAGGAGACTTGGGGAGGGGGATCAGGAATTCCCAGAGCCACATGCAACCCACAGGCTGGAGTTTGCCCATCCTTGTGATAAACTGTATGTGTGTGTGTGTGTGTGTGTGTGTGTGTGTGTGTGTGTTTTAATTCTAAAATAAGAATTTAAAGGGATTTTATTAAAAGGAAGAATCTGCCAGGAAGTTTTCCTACCCTTGGAAATGAGTGATGTCCATATGTGAATGGGACAACTTTTGGCAGGTCCGTATTCTTTTATAATAGAAATGTTAATATTCAAACCAGAATCTATAATGATAGGTGTTCTCTCTCTTGACTTTAGCCTGTCCATTGGGATCTTTTGAATGCCACACTGGTTTATGTATCCAAAGATATCGGCGTTGTGATGGGATCAATGACTGTTATGATGAAAGCGATGAACTCTTCTGTGGTAAAGTACCTATAGCATATAATTGAAAATAGAGTGATGGTCCTTTATGGCTGTCCTTTGGCATAGTTTCTCCTTATGATTTTGTGATTTTCTTCTCTTTGTTTTAGATACATCCAAACAAAACTGTAGCACCAGCTTCTTAATGCAACACCATTCCATTTTCTGTGATGGAATAAATGACTGTGAAGATGGCCAAGATGAACAACATTGCACTGAAAGTGAGTCTCACCCAGAACTTTGAAGTAAATAGTTATAAATAATTAGTAATGTTTAATTAAATCTTTTTTGTAATAATTAAGACATGCCTAAGTGATATTGTATCTTAGCAAGGGATAACATCATTTGTTTTATGGCAAAACTGTAACTTTTAAAAGTTACTCTCATAGTTACAGAGATATCGCTCTGTATAGTTGCAGAGGTATTCACTCAATGGTGGAAGAAGAATATAAAATGGTTTAAATGCTGGGCCATGCTGCCGCTGCTGCCACTACTGCTGCTGTGTATTCTGTTTTGGGTGTTTGCAATGAGAGTAGATTAAATGAAACAACATGATTTACACAACTGTTGATTCAATGTTGCTGTTATGTGCCTTCAAGGCCACTCCAACCTATGGCAACCCTATTCTAGGGTTTTTTTTTTGGCAAGATTTATTCAGAGGAGGTTTGCCATTACCTTCCTATAAAGTTGAAAGAGTGTGATTTTTCCAAGGTCACCTGGCAAGTTTCCATGACTAAGCAGGGATCTGAACCATGATTTCCCAGAGCCAGAGGCCTCATCTGCACTGCAAAAGTGATGCAGTTCGACAGTGCTATGGGATTCTGAGATTTGTAGTCTGTTGTGGCACCAAAGCTCTCTGATGGGTAAGGCTAAATATCTCACAAAACTACAAATTTCAGAATTCCAGAACATTGAACCATGACAGCTAAAGCAGTGACAAACTTCATTATTTCTGCAATGCATATTAGTCCAGCATTTAGACCATTAAATCATGCTGGTTCTCAGATTTTGATTTACCATTCAGCAATTGAGTTAATGGATCTACTATAGCAGGGACTAGTAATTGGATTTAGGACAACATCTTTAATTAGCATCTTAAATTTCTTGTCCTGTCTCATAAACATAAACATGGCTAGCTGCAGTGATCCTACTCAATAGAAACCAAGGATATAAAACTTTAAGCTTGAGTGACTTTGCTTTGAATTTTGTCTTAGCCATGAGTTCATTGTATAGTTCAGCAACTCTCTCTCAGAATCAGTCCCTGTCTGGAAACTGATAAAATAATATTGTTAGAGCATTTATTTTGCATTTGGTTGTTCTCTTTCAGACATTCCATGTACCAACAATACCTATAAATGTAGCAACAATGTTTGCTTCAGGAAACAAAATGCAAGATGTGATGGAATCATAGATTGCCTTGATCGAAGTGATGAAAGGAATTGTAGTAAGTCTGCCTAAAGTTGTACTCCCCAGAAATACTAGAAAGTTAAGCCCATTTATATTCTATATGTTCAATACATACAAAAGATTATGTAATTTTATCCCACCCTCATCGTTTTCCTGTAACTAATACAGTGCAATATCCATCAATTACCAATGCATTCATATTTATAATGAGTAAGTGTGTCCATCAACCTAATATGTTTAGGCAAAATATAATGTCCCTCTGAAGACAGTGAACTTTATCACACCACGGGCTCCAGGCAGGGATGGGAACAGAATGGATGGGGCCAGGAACGAGTGTGGAATGAGTGGGGGATGCATTTTACTGCACACAAAGTCCCCCACTCATTCCATTCTATTCCCCAGCAGTTCCCCATCCGTTCCAGAGGGGGTAATTTTTGAGAACTGTTCAAAACAGTTCTCAAAAATCTCCTCCTCTGGGGACGGATTGGGAATGGAAGGACAGGGAACGGAACGAGTGAGGGACTTCCTTGTGTGCAGTAAAATGCATCCCCCACTCGTTCCGTTCCCTTCCAGGCTCTTTTTGTCCCATTTTTGTCCCGTTCTTGTCCCTACCTGGAGCCCTGTGCAATAAAGTTCAGTGTTTGAATCTTGTTTTTCATGACATCCTGCCTAGGTCCCCACACCAATTTAGTCAATGCCCAATTGGAAAATGCGAGCACCACCCATCCATTCTTTATGACTATAATCCACAAGTCATTTGGCTAACTCAATCACAAGATAAGCTTCTTTTTTTTAACCCCACAGCTTTGCCAATATCTCTTCCAAGCCAAATACAGTCGGCCCTTCTTATACACGGATTTTTTATACACGGATTCAAGCATCCATGGTTTGAAAATGTTCAAAAAAAGTATAAATTTCAAATATCAAATCTTGATTTTCCATTTTTTTTATAAGGGACACCATTTTGCTTATGTCATTATATTTAATGGGACTTGAGCATCCATGGATTTTGTTATCCACGGGGGATCTTGGACCCAAACCCCAGTGTATAACAAGGGTCCACTGTATAAGGACAGACAGAAGAAAACTAGTTAGAATGCCATGAGTGGGGCTGTTGTAAGAATCACCCAGGTGCCTCCTGAGCAGCTAGATCTTGGGCTCCTTATGAGTCTTTGTATTGGGATGGTTATATTTTAATTACTGAGGATTGAAATAACCTGTCTGTAGCCTTTGGCAAGACCTGAATGTGTATGCTGTAATCACTTCGGTGAAACAAATCACATCTAAGACTGATATCCTGCACCAGGACATATATCACACATGTACAACTATGAACATCTCCCATCCAACCCAACGCAATCCAACTCAACCCACATTTTCTTTACTACACCTCCCTCAACATGGCCTTCTTCTGGCTGGTGGTGAACAGGAGGAACACAGAGAAGCTTCAAGTTATTGTCCCCATGGCTGGCTGAATAGCAGTAACATTATCCTCAGGAATCCCCATAAGACCTCTGAGATTCCAGAGGATAGCCTTTGTCATAATCCAGGTATAGGTAAATACCTGGATGCTCCTTCACCACTCTCTGCCAAGCATAAAATTAAAGTGTGTGTGTGTGTGTGTGTGTGTGTGTATGGGGGGAGGGAGAATGCACCAGAGGAAAAGTAGATGGGGTGTGGGGGTCAATGCATATTTAGTAAATTCTCATCTGCAATGACCTAAAAGTGAGTTATGATAGTGTAAATTGGACTCACAGCATTGTAAAACAGGATTGGACCTGGGGTCCTTCCTTGATAAGTAGTGTGCCCATTATCTTCCAGAGCTGGTCTGTCTGGCTGTGACAGATGGACATTGGAGTCCAATAAAATTCTAAATTGTTTTATTGAATTGGGCATTCTACTTTTATGTACACAGCTCTGAAATTCTTTTTGGATTGAAGGCATTTTTTAAAAAAAGAAATCATAAATATTCTGCCTCCATGATAGTGGAAAGGTTAGATATAAATATATTAAGAAAATAAATGATAGATAAAACATTAACTAGATAATTATCCTGCTATTGGTTTAAAGCATTAGTAATTTAAATTTATCTTACTTGAAAAAATCTGTATTTTGTTATTAATAAATAATAAATTGTTCATTTATTAACCGCTTTTCCAACGTGGTGTACAAAAATTGTTAAAAACAGACAATAAGAACAGTAAAAACCACATCTTAAAAGTAGATAATTAAAATAGATTAAATGCGAGCAAAATTTTAAAACATCCAATGACATTGTTAAAATCAAAAATCATAAATGCTATACATCAATAGGGGAATATATTCTTAAACGGAATTATTAGGGAAGGTTTGAAGGAAGAGATGAGTTTTTAAAGCCTTCTTAAAGGCTTCCATTGATCCACTAAGACGGATCCCTTCAGGTAAGGCATTCCATAGAGAGGGTGCCACGGCCGAAAAGGCCCTTTGTTGAGTGGACGCCAACCTCACCTTAGGTTGGTTAAGAGACAGTTTTCCAGAAATTCTGAGTGTGCGGGGAGGATTATGCAGGGAGAGGCGTTCCCTCAAGTAACCCGGGCCCAAGCCATTTAGAGCTTTAAAGGTAATAACCAACACTTTGTACTGGGACCGGAAATGAATTGGCAGCCAGTGTAGAGATTTTAAAATAGGTGTTATATGATCAAATCTCGTTGTGTCCATAATTAGCCTGGCTGCTGCATTTTGGATCAGTTGAAGTTTATTGTTGCTAAAAAGTTTGAATCATATTCTTTTAAGGCTGTGGCAGCACTAAATACACCAATGCACATCTCCGGATTGTAGGAGGTTCGGATGCACAGGAAGGTGAATGGCCGTGGCAAGTCAGCCTCCAATTTGCTGGAGTTGCTTATTGCGGAGCCTCAGTTATATCCAAAGAATGGCTTCTGTCAGCTGCTCATTGTTTTCAGGGGAACAGGTAAGTAGTTAAAAGTCAGTTTCTTTAGAGTCTTTCCTTTAATAATGCTAAAGTGGCATGCATATAGTATAGGTGAGCACAATGAATTTGTTGTTCTTCCATTAATTTGTAATGGTCAGTCATGGATTTCTAATAACCAGTTAGAAAAATAATCTGAGAACCTTTACATGTGCTAAGGCCCAATAAACAAAGACGTCCTGTTCTTGGCATGCCAAAGATGACCTCTTCCTCATTTACCCAAAGTGCTATCTTCATGGGTCATTTAGCTTGTTCAGAACAAAGTGGAGCTGATATTTTGGATACCCCAGCTCTTCCCACATCCTACACACAGGGAGCTGATAACAATGGAGGAAAATGAATTGGACACCACAGTTCCAACATGGAGCTGTCATGTGCATTAGTTCTAAGAAGCTTTTACTTGAGGGTTTTTAAAGAAGCCTACCTTATGGAGGTCCTTGAAGCTGTTAGAGTCACTAGCAATTAAAGATGGGGGTGCTAGCTAGGTCTAGTTGTCACTCTATTCTCTCACCCATTGTTTGATGGTCACTTTAGTCTTTTCATATACCATGCTAAGCAAAAGATCTGAGAAAAAGTCAGTGAAGAAATTTTAGTCACCATTTGTTACTACATAGACAGGAAATCATGAGTCAAGATAAGTGGAGCAAGGCCGGTGGGAAAGAAGAAAGTTTATTGCACAGACCCTTGGTATGGGCTTGGCACGTTACAAAAGGGGGCATGATGGGAATGGAAGGTAGCAAAGGATGCAGTTTGCCGCACAGGAGAACACAGCTGCCACCGGCAGAAGTTCCCATCATGTTCCAAATGCGTCCCAGAGGAGGTGATTTTCAGGAACACTTCTAAAGAGTTCCTGAAAATCGCCTCCTGGGGACTCATCCGGAATGCAATGGGAACTTCTGGCGTTGTCATCGTCATTCTCCTGTGTGATAAACTGTGTCCTATGCTACCTTCCGTTCCCATCACGCCCCCTTTTGTAACACGCCAGGCCCATTCCAGGAGCCTGCGCAAAAAAGCCCAAGGATAGTCTGAGCCAGTAGCTGAGGATAGTCACCCACACTCTGGCCTCCATTTTCATAAAGTCAGACTCCAGTCTCAGAATTGCATTAGAGACATATCTTGGATCTTAGAAATTTGGATTGCATAAGTTCTAATGGTGCAGAATTGAGGAGGGGTCTCAGCTGGGATCCATAAAGCAGTTGTGCAACCAATTTGGCTTCGAAGACTTTGTGTGCCGCCGGGATATAATGGCATCCTCTTGTTATAAAAAAATTGAGGATGACTGTTGAGCTCCTCTGCACATTACTTGAAGCATAGTCTCCCTGTGATTTCCTATTACCAGTAGCGTAAAAGATTACCCCCAGATATTTGAAGCAGGAGACCTGTTTGCTCTTGTGACCATCTATAATCCAGTTTCGGTTCTTGGGCCTTTAAGCAAATGCCATGATTTTAGTTTTTTGATAATTAAGTTATGGCTGATCCTGTTTGCGATACTTTGTTACTGTTCCTAATGCTCTTTTTAGACCAATAGGTGTTCTTGAAATTACTGCTGCATCATCTGCATAAAGCAGAGGAGAGATATGCCTTTCCTCTAGCTTCAGAGGATGAGCATTTGTGTTATCAAGAGGATCCACCATGTCATTGATGTAAACATTGAACAGGAGAGGAGCTAGAATGCAGCCTTGCTTGACACATTTCACAGTGGCAATGGCATCAGTGAGATTATCCTGGGAGTTCCAACTTATTTTGAGTGAGGTCTCTTCATGCAGCATACGAATTAGATATAGTAGAGGTTGGTCAGTCGAGGAAGCCTCAATTTTTTTCCATAGTTTTTGGTTCAAGATACTGAGTCAAAAGCTGCTTTAAAGTCCATAAAAGCAACATAGACAGAGACTGTGTTGAAGTTGGCATACTTTTCGATGAGGTGTTGGAATACAAAGCACTGGTCTATGGTGGACCAGCCTTTCCTCAAACCAGCTTGTTCCTCTAAAAGTATGTTTTCTTGTTCCATCCAATCTTCTAGTTTCCACTACAAGTGCTTTGCATACAGCTTGCTGATAATGTTGAGGAGACTAATTGGTCTATAGTTGCCAAGTTCATTCTTCTTTCCTTTTTCATATATGGGAACAATGATAGCATGCCCCCAGTCCTTAGGTGCTCTACCGTAGTTGTCAGTGCAGGTAAAGAGAACTTTTGGTGATGGGGAATACAATGGATTGGATGATCCTCACTTTAGTGTTTAGAGTTATGTCTTTACATTTTATTATCTTCTCCAGTTCTTTCATAGCTGCCCTTCCCAATCCTAGCCTTCTTCTGATTTCTTGGTTTGATACCATCATAGACAAATCTATATTGCTCACATACTCGGTTTATTTGTTGGCTAGATGACAGTTTATGAAGCAAAGCTTCCCTAGCAATCTTTGAAAGCTCTCAGTGCTTAGGTGGCTGTGAGCTTTGCCAAATGATTAAGTCAACACTCTCACCTACACAGTGTTTAGCTGTCAGACATCTTTTAAAGCAAATCCAGTGCCTGCCTTGTCTGATAACACAAATAACATTGATAAAATTACTAGAATAATTTACTCTGATCTAGTTGCTGTTGAAATCAATCATGTTTAGATCAAATCAGTTGCCCTACTGATTTTAGTAAGTCTTTCTTTAAATAACAGCCTAACTGAGGACAGGAGTAAGGATCATATAGCTTTCTACATCACAAGTAGTTAAATACAGTGAGTCCAGGGGCTGCTTTTCTTTTTGCTCCTGAGGCCCCTCAGAGGCCACATGTAATGCCAAAGAAGAAGCAATCCATAAGTGATCAGAAGTTTACTAAAGGTTTTGAAAAAATAGATTTGTTTTTTTGTCTGTGGAGGAAGCTAAATAGTATGGGGCAGTGTGCAAAAACTGTTTAAAAGGTGAATTTCCATTCTTGGAGAGTTCCACATGAGTGAATTAACCTTTTTGCAGGGAGCAGCCAAAGGTCAATCATGAGTGAAGGATCACAGAAAAGCTTTGGAGAGACACATATGGCTCCAGGATCTCCCTTTGTCCACTCCTCCTCTATATGCTGGAGTGCAACTTTCACTGGCCTTACCTAACATAGTCAATATCGTGGTACTTTCAATGAAACAACATATGGTGAACCACCTGTTCCCTAGCTGTGATTTATGAATTATTATTACTGCATGATCCTTTATATATTTACTCAGAAGTCAGTCCAACTGTGCTAAAGAATGCTTGAGTAAATTAAAGCCTTAAATTACAGCCATGATTACAGTAAATTACAGCCTTAAAAGAAGACATTGCTATGAATCCTCTTAGATTGCAGGTAAATTCTTCAGTTGATTAGAAACAACAACAACAACAACAACAACAACAAATAATAATAATAATAATAATAATAATAATAATAATAATAATAATAGGTTTTATTTATATTGTCCTGCCTCTCCCGACGGATCGAGGCGGGATTACATTAAATTATACAAAAACAATAATAGTAATAACAATTATTTAAAATCACAATATAAAACCATATCCCATCTAAAAACAATTAGTACAATATAAAAATTTATCACAGCCTGAGGTAGACGCCTGATCGGGAGGTAGCAAACTTGTTGAGTCTATAAAAGATCAGGAGGGTATGCTTACCAGAAGAGGTATGTTTTCAGTGCCTTTTTGAAGGTGTCAAAGGTGGGAACTGTTTTTTTTAAATAGAACCTATCTCTCCATGTTCCAGCAATTCAATCACTATGTTTGTTATTTAAATCATTTTCATTAGGTTATCAGACCCTAGAATCTGGACAGCACATATGGGAATGCGTATCCAAGGAAAAGCCAAATTTGTTTCTACTCTGAGGCGAATCATCATCCATGAATACTATAACAGCCAAAATTATGACTATGACATTGCCCTGCTGCAGCTAAGCACACCATGGGCTGACACCATGAGATCTTTAATTCAGCCAATATGTCTACCTCCTGCCACTTTCAGAGTGTACCCTGGGGAAAAATGCTGGGTAACAGGCTGGGGACAGAAACAAGAAACAGGTAAACACCTCTCCCCTATGTTATTATTATTATTTTTTTGACAAGTGAGCCAGCATGCTGGTTAGAATGCTGGAATGGGAATTGTGAGATATGAGCTCTAATCCCTGCTTTACCATGGAACTCTGCGACCCTGAAGCTGGCATTTTTTCTCAGACTGATTACCTCATAAGGTTATTGTGAGAATGATGTGCAGACCCACATATGTAGCCAATAATGTGCAGACTGACATATGTAACCAGAGGAAGAGACAGGATGTAAATGCAACTAAAAGCTCCCTTCTGATGGGCTAATAGTTCCATTAAATGTTTCTAGATTTCACACGTTGGAACAGTTATTCCAAGAGCCAGTGTGGTGTAGTAGTCTGAGTGTTGGATGAGGCACCAGGTTCAAATCCTCACTTGGCCATGGAAACTCACTGGGTAACTTTGGGCAAATTACAGTCTCTCACTCCCAGTATTCCCTCTCTGAACAAATCTTGCAAAACCAACAACAAAAAACCTCTCTGATAGCTTCACCACAGGTCAGAAATGACTTGAAGGATCACAACAACAATAGTGGCTATTACCCATCCCACACCCAGTCCTGCCCTAAATAAACCACGGTTTCATCAGTTCTTTTTTCCATGTTTGAGCTTATCTGTGAGGTGAGTAAGGCTTCCCACCCTTCCAACTATCTTCTCCATGAACTCAACACCTCCCCTCATGCTCCCTCCCCCAGTACACATGTTCCCTGTATTGTACATTTATTCCACTCCCCAAAATAGTAATTGAAGTGCTGTACCACTTTAACACTATAACTGTGAAATAAAGGTGGTGGCAGGGGTGGGTGGTAGGTTCAGCCTGGTAACTGGAAATACAATGAGAGAAGGAAATATATAGAGAAAAATCCTGTTAAGCGTTGCACATGCATTCAAGATATATGAACAGTAGGACAACATCTTTACTGGAAATTTCCAGGAGGGAAAGAAAAGAGCACTGCCTAACTCAAGATTAAAAAGTTTGCAGCAAGTCCTGGAAATTCGCTAGAAATGGAATGTATTAGGAGCAAGGTTATAAGGATATTTAAAAAATATCTCAGTAAGCACAGGTACAAGTCCTGCCAAGGCCCAATGTTTTTGGCCAGTTTCTATGGAACTTAATAAATAAAATAATAAATGTGCACTGCTTTTGGATCATGACTCTGGAGACCAGGGTCTGATTTCCAGCTTGGTCATGAAACCTACTGGGTGATCTTGGGCAAGTCATATGCTGTCAGAATCGATGACAAACTTCCTCTGAACAAATCTTGCCAAGAAGATCCTATGATAAGTTTGCCTTAGGGTTGCCATAAATCAGAAATGACTTGGAGGTAGCCAACAACAATAAACTGAGTTTTACTTATTTTGCTACAGAGTTTTACACTTTTTAATTCCCAGTTCAGAGACAGGTCCTGTAACATTGATCATATATCATAAAAATTCTTGAAACAGTTAATTGGTCTATCTGCTAAAAGAAAGGTATAGGAAGACTGGTTTAATCCAATTTTGAAAAACCAATCTTAACTGAAGTACCATAAAATATCCGATATTGCTCACTTTAATCAGTATGTGACTGCTGATAAAGAGATCACAGTTACTTGTTTTTGCTTTCTTCCTTTGGATACTATATGAATGCCAGAATTAGTTTTCTTCTCTCTTTTGTAGCCTGACCAGAACAATTGGTGAATCAGGAAAGTCCAGATGTAGCTTTAAGCTAGCTATTCTGTTTCAGCCTCAGCCTCAGCCCCATCTGCTATTATTATTTTGACTTTTCTGGGACATGGATTATTGAGACTGCTTTGATTCATAATCTTTCTGCATTAAGCTTTGTATCTTTTTTTCAGATGATGAAGCACCAGCAGTTCTACAAAAAGCAGAGGTAGAAATTGTGGATCAAACGTTGTGCCATTCAACGTATGGGCTTATTACAGCCCGCATGCTATGTGCTGGGATGATGTCAGGAAAAAGGGATAGCTGCAAGGTAAATATATCTTCCCAGCTCTCTTTCCATCTCATCTTTCCACAGACTCACTTACTATTTTGTGCTTGAAGTTCATGTCTGTGCTAAGAAATCTAATAACAATAGTGTCATCAATCCTGACCACAGTTAGCATGATTGATATACACTGATGGGTTACTTTGATTTTGTACACTGGTTTCTGAGGTGGAGGTGGGGAACCTGTTGGTCCTGAATATATGGCAATTTTCTTTTCTCACTGTTATCTCATACTTTAAGGTTTAAATAGTGCCAGTCATTCTTTGGCATCAATTAAAAACACTTTTAGCAGTGATGGCATCCACTGAAATGTTTTAAAATATCAAAAGCTTTATTTTTTGAAAACAATATGTTTCAGGGAGATTCTGGAGGACCTCTGTCCTGTCGAAGCAAAGGTGATGGAAAATGGCTTCTCATAGGAATCGTTAGCTGGGGGTATGGCTGCGGAAGACCTAATTTCCCTGGAGTATACACAAGGGTGTCAAATTTTGCTACATGGATACACAAATATGTGCCTTCTGTTTTTTAACTGAAAAGTGATTGTGCTTCATGCGTCATCATTTGTTCAATTATGTCCTCATTCAAGTGATAGTACTTGAAACATCTTCATTAAAACCCTGTTTAATAATAAATGATTTGTTGTGTTTTCAATTTATTGTTGTGCACACCCCACTAAATCTTCAAAATGAATGTCATAGCCATGTTCTCATTGTGAAAAGTATATTTAATCCGGGCCTGGTCTTAAACAGTGTTAGATAGGTTTAAATCTCTAGATTAGGTACAGGTAATGCCATAGTTAGGATTAGCCTGCATGGAGAATTAATATCAGAGTGAAATGAAGATATGCTAAAGATCAGGGGGATGCTGTGGATCTAGTACCTCTTGATTTTAGTAATCTATCTACACTGCACAGAAGCCAGGTGTGTGTGAGAAATCTAGGATGTTCCTTTACCACAATTATAAGAAAGCACAATACTGCATTCCTTACATGTGTTTAGATTTAAAAACAACAGTAACAGGGAACTGCATACATACTCATGAAAAATCACTTCCTTTCTGATCTTGGAAGCAAGGCAGAGCAGGCCTTGGGGCTTACTGCATGAACTTTAAAAGCATTTCAAGCCTCCCAGGCTGGAGCCGGGACATGGGATGGAGGCGGAGATTATTGCATGTTAAATCACCACCTAATCGCTGCCCGCCATCAGCCCAGGTCCAAGCCAGGTCCCAGCTGTACTCCACCAGCATTTTTTCGAAGTCAGGAGCTTTCCGGCTTTTAAAAAGTGCTAGCAGAGTGTGACTGGGACCTGGGCTGATGGTGGGTAGCAATTAGGTGTTGATTTAGTATACGATAATCCCTGCCTCCATCTCATATCCTGGCTCCAGCCTGGGAGGCTTGAAACATTTTTAAAGTTCATGCAATAAGCTCTCTTGTTAGTTTTTGAATGGGGAACACCAAGGAATATCATGCGCTTTATGATACATTTTAGAGGCAGGCAATGGCAAACCACCTCTGCCTATTCCTTACCTAAGAAAATCACACCATAGTTCAACAAGAGACTTGGAAAAAAGCAAGAGAACACTTATGACTCCCAGCCTTTGAACGTAATGTCATCAATGAGTTCCTGAGTTAGAAACATGAAAAAAAGGGGGACATATGAGCAGAGAATACAGAGTTATCATTTTATGATTTCTTTTCTTCCCCCTGTTCACTTGGAACACAAGTCACTCAAAGTACACCAGGGCAAGTGTGTGGATCATGGCCACATAGTATGGCAGAGGCATTAGGATTTGAACATCAGGATTTTCTGAGGTAAGTACCCAATAGTGTGCTCTTATGGGATTTTACTAGAACAGTGCCTGTGCTTGGGAGAGAAATCTAGGGCAGGGGGAAGCAGAATGAATATTGGATTAGGCTTGAAATATATTACTTCAGCATCCTGAAAAATCTTCATAAAATCAATATTGATAAGCTAGATTTGACTGTCACAAAACTGTATTACCCCCTCCTGCTTATTTCCCACTATGGTTCTCCTCTCCCTTATCTGAAGAACTGAAGAAAAATTATGTCAGTATTTAGCCATAGAAGCCAGAATCTTCTTGGTACTTTACACCACTGATGTCTTGGTCTGTTACACAGGAGTGATGCACTCTTTGAGGTTTAGCAGCAGTGAGGGAAGAAGAAAAAAAAGTCATTCCTGTATTTCTATTACCAGAGAAAGCTGGGCCAACCAAAATGCACATTATTCACCTTCATCTGGCAAAGATGTTTAAAATGATGATGTTAGTCATAACCCTGTATGTGGTCAAGGTGTTGTGGTTGTTGTCTTCAGTTTGAATGGCATAGAAGGATATTCATGCAGGTGGGCACCTCCTCCTGGCCATGTGGGCACTGGAAGATTCAGTCCAGGAAATAAACTTTACATATCAGTTGCAAGACAAAAAGTTACTGCCTTTGAGATCCAATTTGCCTTGAATCCTTTATAAGGCTAGAAGCCCCCTTTGTTAGAAGGAGAAAGCTGAACTTCTCAGGAAGCCTCCATGCTTTTGCATCGGGAAAACTTTTAAGTGTTGTTAAGGTGAAACATGTAAATGCAATCCCAATTTGAAAGAAAAAAATGTTTTACCTTTGTTCAAGGTAGAACCCTTGAAGAGTAAAATTCCAGTCCATTGACTCTCTCTTTAGGATTCACATAATAATAATAATAATAATGATGATGATGATGATGATGATGATGATGATGATGATGATGTATTTATAGCCTGCCCAATCACAAGGAATCAGGGTGGGTTACAACAATAAAGAAAGTACAAAGCAAATAAACAATAACAATAAAATAACAAAGCAATTCACTATAGCAATTAATAGCAAAAAATAAATAGCAATTCACAGCAGCAATAAAATTAATAAAGCAAATTACATAGCAATAAACTAACAAAACAAATAAAATAGAAAATAATCCCCATTCTCAATCCCCCATCTAATAATATTTTTTTTAATTTGTTTTATTTATATACCGCTATTCCAAAGATCATAGCGGTGAACAGCAAGTAAGCTAATTAGCAAGTAAGCTAATTTGCCCCCAACAGTCTGGGTACTCATTTTAGTGACCTCGGAAGGATGCAAGCCTGAGTCGAGCTTGGGCCCTTTTGCTGGTCTTGAACTCGCAACCTTGTGGTTTTGAGTGAATGGCTGCAGTACAGGCATTTAACCACTGCGCCACCAGGGCTCATCTAACTACAGTATCGGACATAAAATAATATAACCCAGGGTTAAGAAACGTGATTGTCAAGGAGTTGCTGGACTGAAACCCCCAGCGCTCCTTGTCAATAGCTATGCTGGATAGGCTGATGGGAGTAACATTCCAACAGGATCTGGAGGGTATCCCCTTTGAGGTAGCCCAGGGTAAACTGCCCACTTTTTCAGCCAGGAAAGCTGGATGGAAAAGCTGCCATGACATTCTGCTGAACAGCGTATACATTTGAACAGAAATATACATTTCTGACATGTGTGTGTCCATTATAGCTGATGGGTCCAAACTGTTGGATTTGAATGCATAGCTTTATATTAAAAATAAAAATCATTACCTAATATTTAATAAATCTCACTTATAAATATAAACTGAAGCATGCATAGAGACATGTTCTGAATGGTTCAGAACACAAAAATTTGACTATGTATGCATATCCTGCAACATTTCACAGATGAAAACTGTGACAAGCAACATAAGCCTGTGGTCAAGATGGCAAATGAGGAAGGAGCCACAAGCTAGGAGAGGCTGGAGTAGATTTATTTTACCCCATCCTTCTGGGAAGTGCAAGATCCCACCTGTTCTTCTCCTCCTCTCCCCCCTGCTAACTGAGTGCAAACTACCTTTGCCACTTTGCAATAATCTGAGGACAAAGGGGGAAAGAGAGAGAAACTAGGACATTTTAACAGGTGGGATGACAGAGAATTAATCATGACTATCCCTGCCAAATTGGGATAGTTGGAGGGTATGCATATGAAACACCATACAACATTAGCCATATAGTTTTGCTCTAACTCGGTTTATTATGTTTTCATTTTTCTTTTTCCTCTTAGTTATAATTTTTATTAGCATCAGTACAACTCCTTACAATGTACCTTATCACTAAACACATAACTTGTATCCAGCTCAAACATGACAACCATACATAACATATATAACAAAATTACAACAAACAATATTTCTTACTTTTAAAAAAACACAACACATAAATTCATTTCCTTCATAGGTTATGTTTTCATTTTTCTGTGAGGATATCATTGCTAAAGTCAGTTTCTGAAAATCTGTGTTATTTCAGAATCCCAAAATGCCACAAAGGATCTTAAAAATTTCTTTTAAAGGACAAAGCATGTCCAAGGCTTCTCACTTTTAAAATACATTCTGGAGACATAACCTTGATGTAACAAACTCTTTCTGCATTCCTCTTAATTTAATTAATTATGTTGCTACAACATAAGCATTTTAAAGGGTTATAAAGTTATATTGGCTTTACATTCTCACTGCCTTTTTAATGAACAGTATACCACGCGCTATAAAAGCATAACTAAAATTTGACATTTCTAGATTGTTAAACATGCTCAGTGATGAGTTTGTCTCATTCATGCATGTTTAAAGGAGAAGCTGTCCTTTTCTGTCACTACCTGATCTGTCCTGTCCTGTTTGGTAAAGAAAGAGTTACTGTAAGGATGACTTATATTCCTCCCCACCTGCTCCAGGACTGCTGATAGGCAGAAGGCTGTTGAGCTTTATAGTAAAAAGGAATCAAGACAACAATAGGGGGTAGATAGCCTTTGAAGTGATGTTACTAAGAGAGGAATCCAGCTTCCTTTCAGGATTTTGAAATTTTAGAATTTTTCAGAGAAAACCAAGGAGGTGTCGTGATGCGATCGTTTCCCTCCAGGCGTATCTCTATTATATACAGCATTCCTACACCTAGTGAATCATACTTTCATTCTCGACCGGTAAGAAAGCACAATTCAGTTTCCCTCTGCACATGTACTTATTTAGAAATTGCTTGTGTGTAATACAATAATTATGCTGTCTGCAGAGCCATTGTGTCACTCTGTTTGGCAAATCTGATCCCATCCCTTCTCTTGTTCTTTCACAGGCTCCATCTCTCCTCCACAGCCAGACTTTACAAGGAAACATTAAGAGTCTAAAACATCCTTTTGGCAGAAGAACAAGTGTGCATTTCTGGAAAAGTTGCCTTCTAAAAATGTTTCCTACAATTGCCTTGATTGTTACTGTAATTCTTTTGTTTCTGTACTATACATTATGTAAGTGACATTACTCAGAATGACTTTACCTGGATGTTGATGCACATGTAAAGCTATGCATTCATTTCTTTCAGGTGGATTAAATGTAAAGTTTTTTTAAAATGGCTATGGACACAATTTGAAGTTCTAGGATTCTAATAATGTACAATGTTTCTAGGTAAATATTTATAACAGGGTCCAAAGTTTTGTCTTTGGACAAATGAAGCTCATATCCAAACATCATTACAAATTTCAGTTTAAACGCATCAGGTAATGGAGAGTGGTTTCAATCCTGCAAAAAGCTGCTGGACTACTTTCTCTTTGGTGAAAACTCACTGTCTATGGGTGTGGATGCGTGAGAGCAAAGGAATGGGGATTTCATACAATCTTAAAATAAGGAAGATCTTCCTTATTTTAAGATTGCTTATTACTGGTTTTTCCTTAAAAATAAAAAAAAAATAGTTTTCAGAATACATACAGACAAAATGAAGTAATTTTAAGAAAATAAACCTTTTATATACAGAGGAAACAGTTATATTAACTCCTTCATCTCTAGAGAATATTTACTCTAGTGAGTAGAGAAGCAACCCTGATGTATTCCCTTCATTGGCAACTGTTGAAAGTGAATTTTGAAAAAAGATTAGAACAGTAAATATAGCTACCCATCATAACATGTTTTGAACAGAATCTTATTTTAATCATGAACATGTGGAATGTCTTTTTTAAAAAAATATGTATTTGGGTGTTTAGTTATTCTTCTTTTTAAAAAGTAACTGCTTTTCACCACTAATAACATGCTTTTGTTTGCCTACTTGCTAATGTGGGATCTCTTTCTTTCAGCTCCCTCATTTTCTTTCATCTACATTGGTGGAAGTGTTGAAATTCCTAACCTGTCCTACTCAAGTGACCTAATGCATCCTGAGTCACATACGTTTGTAGTACAAGCTGAAGTAATCCAAAATTATGTAAGTTTGCCTATGAAACATATAAAAGAATTTCATTTAATAGTTCCTTTAACTGGAATATGCTTTTGGGAGGAGCTAGAATGCTGAGAATTTGCTGAAAAATAATTTATTTTTATTACTTTCAGCATTTATTTTCAACATTATTATTCTTTATAATAAACAATCTTTCCAAGAGTGGAATGTTGGCTTGGTGAAAACTGAAAACATCCTTTGGGAGAGTTATACCAAGGCTAGTTCTCTCGTTAGTGACTCAGCCTCCTTCAGCCTGAAAAGGATGGTCATAAAATAGGATATTATTTATATTTTAGTGGGCTGACATACGCACTTGATTTCTTCTCTAGAAACCATGTCACAAACACACCAACACCATAGCCATGTGCATTTATAAAGCAACCATTTTAGGGTAAATTTTCGTGCATCTAATGAAGTGGACTCTTCCCACAAAAGCCTATGCCATATATTTAATATGACAGAAGACTCTTTGTTGTTATCAATAAATCAGCTACACTCTACAAAAGACTTTGACCAGTATTTAATAAGAACATTGCTTGATTCCATGTACTATTAAAATTGAGAAATTTCTTCTACTTTACATAGTAGAAATTTTGCACTTCTTTTTGTTTTTTGGTATTTTGGTTAAGCGGTGACATGGTAGCAATGTTTAAATATTTGAATGGATCTCATATTGAGGATGAAATAAGCTTGTTTGCTGTTGATCCAGAGACTCATGGAACAATGGACGCAAACTATAGGAAAAGAGAGTCCACCTAAACATTAGGAAGAACCTCTGACAGTAAGCTGTTTGACAGTGGAATACACTGCCTCAGAAAGAAGTGGAATCTATTTCTTTGGAGGTTTTTAAACAAATGCTTGGATGGTCGTCTGTTGGCTGTGCTTTGATTGTGTATTCCTGAGTGGCATGGTTGAAATGGATAGACCTTTTGGTTTCTTCCAACTCTATGATTCTACACTTTTTCTTGTGCAGATATTTGCATTATCAGTTTATATTTAAATCAAAGTCACTTTTTTATTCCTCCATGCAGTACAACAATGCTTGCTTTCTTGCACTTCTCTCCCAAGTTTACTCTGGTTGTGAGATCAATACACTTTTCTGGGTCTGTGCTAACAGAAGGTTGAAAACACAAAGCATCCTTCTGTTAGCCTGCATTTCCCATCTGAATTAGTCATGGATCTCAAAGCTGCTTTGTGCATGGATTACATGAGTTGCCTATGACCTGACAAGAAGCCAGAAATGACAGGAGTGTCAAGTGCCCTAAATTCATATTGATGTGTCTCTTTCAGCAACCTTTTCTTGGTGAAGTGTCCATATTTATGTTGCCTTTTAATAAACTTAACAAAGTAAACTGAAACATGAAATTTATGTAATCCTTTATCAATTCCAAAGACTTTCAGTGTATTTATGCTAGGCATAAAACAATAGAACACTTTTGTTCTGGGATAACATTTCAAAACTGATATATTTTTAACATAATAGATTTTCTTTTCTTTATATTCAGCTTTCTAATTGTTTATCAGTTTGCAGAACTCTATGGCTCTTCTGCCTTAGGAAATTATTATTTAAAATCCATTATAACTGCATTTAGGTAAGTCATTTTCTATTATGTATCATCATTGCATAAATAAATGATTGTCTTATTACTTTTGGAAACTTTTCTATTCATGTTTGAAAGAATAATAAAATAAGAAAGCAAATTAGAATAGATAGGCCTATCAGAGTTTGGTTTTGTTTCAGTAAAGGCAAGATACTAATTGCAACTTGCAATTATAAATATATACCTGAATCAGGTGTGTAGCCATGAGAAGGGCAAAATGTGTTTGTGCGTATATTTTCAATGCTATAGCTGGTTAGCAACTCACATTTTAGGATGTTCATGTTGTTTTATGTGTACTTTATTTTTCCAAAATGGCCTGTAAATCTGACACATGTTGAAATTCTTGAGGTAAGGTTTGTTCCTGGTTGCAGTGGATCTTGGGAAATGGAAAAAAGGCTACTTTTTAAACTTTCCTATTCAAGACAATTATTTTCAGCCCTAATCAAACAGTTCAATGTATAATGTAAGATAATCTCCCTCATTTCGTGCTGTGACAGAGGATTATATCTTTCCCAAAATCTGACTTAATAATCTGGGGTGATCTGGAGTGAACCATCATATAAGAATACTTAGCATTTTGGTGTACTTGAAACAATCCAGAACAGTCATAATATATTATCTTATTAGTCCTTGCAATGGCTTGTAGGGGAGGATTCATATTTAAAAATATACCCACAGGCAGAATGAGGCTGAGAGACACAGCTTCCCAGTGAATATAGGACTGAGGCAGTGCACAAACTGCAGAAATAATTCAGAAATAATAATACCATTTTAAAAGCCATAGTTCAATGCTATGGAATTCTGGGAACTGTAGTTTGTTGTGGCACCAAAGCTCTCTGACAGAGAAGGCTAAATGTCTCACAAAACTACATTTCTCAGAATTCCATAGCACTGGGGCATGGCAGTTAAAGTGGGAGTCAACCTGAATTATTTCTGCAGTGCAGATGCAGCTTGAGATATATGTGTATGAGGCAGTTCATTACCAGTTAATCAGTACAGTGCATCACACTATGGAGGGTCAGATGTATATGATCATACTGTTAGTGGTTGCCTTTTTGCCCATTTTCATTCCTAGGCCAGAATCCAGTTTCTAAACATGATGACTAAGAGGAGTCTTCTCTGCATGAACCAGGTA
>NW_024802935.1:3034207-3052277 GCF_019175285.1 Sceloporus undulatus | reverse complement strand
ACACATTGGGAACACATTTGGAACGCCCGGCGGTGACGGCGGCGTTCCGCTGTGCGGTAAACTAGCGTTCTGGCTCTCATCACGTTCCAGGCTCGCGCCCGCAAGAATACATTGGGGAACGCTTTTACCCTAGTGCGGTAATCTCCCATATCTCCCCATATGAGGCTACCCAGGCCTTAAGATCCTCAAGAGAGCTCCTTCTCTCAGTCCCACCATTTACACAGGCATATCAGGGATGTGAGATAGGGCATTTTCAGTGGCTGGCCCTAAGATCCCAAATTCCCTTCCTAGGTAGACAATAGCAAGCAATAGCAAGTACATTTCTATACCACTTACTGTTGTACTAAGTGGTTTACAAAGTATAAGATCAAACAAACTGAGTACTCATATTACTGACCTACAGAAGGATGCCAGGCTAAGTTGACCCAGAGCCCCTGGCTGATATTGAACTCACAACCTCACAGAATGGTCTGCTTGATGTTCTTCCACTGGCAGGCAAAGCCCTTTTATTCCAAGAAGCTTTCGTGAACTGAATGTTTTTAAGAAAATGGCTTTCAATAGGTGCTCTGCTATTTTAAACTGCACTGCTTTAAAGTGCTTTTTATTATTTTAAGTGTTATGTTTTAAATTGATTTAATGTTAATAGTCTAATTCTGTTTTAAAGTGAATGTTTTTCATGTTTTAATTATACAGTCTTTTCTTTATTTTAGTTTAGAAGCTGCCCTGGGTATCAGTTCTAGGAAAAGGGAGGATATAAATGATGATGATGATGATGATGATGATGATGACGACTATGACAATGATGGCAATAGTAATACACTTGAATCTAATCTTGTCATCTTCCTCCAGTGAAGGAAAGAATGGCCTTCGAGCTTACTACTGGAGCACGTTTTGGGTCCCACAAGATGTTGTCCTTTCTATCAAAAATACATCTTTGTTGAAGCAAAAGCAAATCATTAGTAAAAGGACACCTCCAGCCACTAATACTACTGCTGATACGCTTATTTTAGAAGACAATTTTGATAATGTTACCTTGGAGCTTTTTGGTAATGTGACATTGTATATTCCTCAGAATTGCTTTTTAAATAGTCTGTATGCATATAGCCCTCATTTTTGACAACCATTAATCATTTTAGTTTCAGACTCTGTGGATTATGATGTGACACAGAAATCAGGTAAGAGTTACTGCCTCTGTCCTCCATTCTCTCATTTGTGCATCATTATACAATTTCAAGTATTTAATTTTTAAAATCTCACTTAGAAAAAGGGACAGCAAGGGAAGATATGAAATACATGACATATAGGCTATGCATGATGTAGACAAAGTGACTAGAGAGTGGTCTTTCTTTTTCTCATAACACTAAAACCCAGAAGCAACTCTCTGTCTCTTTCAGTTACCTGTTGATTTATGGTAACCCCATGAATTTCACAGGGTTTTATTTTTTAGGTAAGGAATATTCTGTTTGGCCAGTTCTTCCCTCTGAAATATAGCCTACAGGTCTCCCATCCAGCTAGTAACCAGGGCTGACCCTGCTTAGCTTCCAAGATCAGACAGGGTCTGGTGTCTTTACAGCATTTAGACCATGTTAGAAGCAACTACTGAAATGCAATGGTGGGAGACTGGGACCGGATAAAG
This sequence comes from Sceloporus undulatus, assembly GCF_019175285.1. Classification (NCBI taxonomy): domain Eukaryota; kingdom Metazoa; phylum Chordata; class Lepidosauria; order Squamata; family Phrynosomatidae; genus Sceloporus; species Sceloporus undulatus. Next base: position 3,050,641 of record NW_024802935.1, on the reverse strand, counting down.
TGTTTCTTCACATGCAGCATATAGTTAAGCTATGCAATCTGCTGTCATATAATGCTTAGATTTTTACCTTCCTGTTGTTTCCAATTTATGGTAACCCTAAGGTGGGGTTTTCCCCCCAAGATTTGTTTAGAGGGGATTGTCATTACCTTTCTGTGATGCTGACAGAATGTGAATTGCCCAAGGCCACACAGTGGGTTTCATGGCTGAGGGAGATTAGAACCCTGTTCTCTAGAGATGTATTCCAGTGTTCAAACCATACTGTCTCTCACTAGTATCTTACAAGGCTCTGAAAGGGAATTAGGCAGATTCATAATTACTAACCATGAATTATTATGGCTTCTCATTCCCAGTGGTGTCAACAGGGTTGGTGACACCGGTAAGGTAACTCATGGTGTCACCCCCCGCATTGATCTCCTCCCATTTCACATCATACAGAATCCATAGTAATGCTTTTTTGCATTGATGTTACTCACAAATCATAATTCCCATATACCACTGAATGTAATGCTAATAGTTGTGACATAAATAACTAGCAAAATTAAAATTATACCTTCAAATGGCAATGTCATACACACAACCAAAATGTATTTACATATACATAGTGAAGATTTGGTGAAAATGAGATGTTTTTAAAGAAAATTTAAAAGAATATTTTTAAAAAAAAATCAATTTAAATTTTTGTAAAAATTAAATTTTTGAAATTTTAATTTTAAAAAGTCCTCTTCTTTCTTCACTCCACTCTCACTATCTCTTAAAGCATTGTAAAGGGAAGCAGATGAATGCCACATCCCATTTCTGTCAAAAGGTAGCTGTTTGAGGAGCAGTGGTTTCACCCTGCCCTTAGGGTGACACCTGGTGCAGTCCACGTACCCTGCACCCCTCTAGTGATCCCATGCTCATTACCTCTGGGCTTAGATGCACTGTGAGCCTGAATATCAGCCATTAGGAAGCACTGATTTGCGGGCTTTCTAAGGCATAAATTGGCCACTGTGGGAAACAGAATGCTGGCTTTCATAGGCCTTATGTCTTATCCACTAAAGCTCTTCATAAATTCTTATGTTGATTTACCAAATTTTACTCTGGAGCAACCCTTTGGAGCTAACAAAATGCTTGGTAACCTAGCTTGCTGATAGGCAGAAGTGGTTGGTAGCGCCCATCTCAGTGGAGAGATAAATCCACTCCAGGTTTATAGTTTGTATTTTAAAGGTGTTATCCAAAATGCTGAACCTTTTCCTATAAAGTTCAGACAAAAATATGGAGTGGATTCACTGCCTCACTGATATGAGAGATTATCACTGCTGTCTCCCATATCCTGAAATGATGAACAGAGCTTACAAACATTTGTACGCTGGCTTTGTTTATAGCTTCATGGATGTGGATGTGGATTGTTGAGCCAGCAGACACAGTCTGGTTCCTTCTCTGCATGTATCGATATCCCTTCAGATATTATCTGCGTAGATACGGTAGCTTTGTTTTCAGCTCCAACCCTTCAACACAGATAAGAAGAAGAATCTCCTTCTATTTTAGGGAATTACTGCTGTGCCTTGAGGCATGTCGTCAAAAGATTATGGCACGATAACAGCAGGTTTTTTCTGTGAGGTGTTTTGTCCTTCCAAGGTTAAGGAAATAAATGAGATGATATATGAGAAAATTAATTATTTAATGCTACAGACTGAGCACACTATGATCTTGGCCTTTGGGTGAAATTAAAAAAAATAGATAGTTTATGATGACATGGTTCAGAAAGTTTTGGCTTGTTGAACTTGGAATTATACTTAGCCTGGCAGACTTAGATATATCAGTCTTGATTCCACGTGCGTATGAAACTCATACTGACTCTTTTGAAACCAAGACTTGGGAACATAAGAAACTGAGTCAGTCCATTTGTTCATGTAGCTCAGTACTGTCAACTCTGATTGAAAGAGGCTCTCTAGGGTTTCAAGGAGAATTCTTTTCTAGTCCCTTGGTATTCCCTGGTTGTCTCCCATCCAAGTACTAACCAGGCCCAGACCTCCTTATCTTCAAAAATGAGAAGCAATCAGACATGTTCAAAGTAGCATGGTGGCAGAGGGATGAATGGAATATAAGAGGTTATCAAAAGTTAGAGAGTATCAAAATAGAAATTGTGATGGATCATAAATGAAATAGTTGATTCTGTCAGTTATTGTAAACTAGTATTGCTAAGGCCAGCTGCTCTGAACAACTATGATGTAAAAAAGATTAATGGCTGCAAACTGCAAGATATTGTTTGCACAATAAACATTGTTTAAACTAATGTCTTTCACTTGCTTTCTTCATTTGCTCAGGCACTTAGAGTGGCTTTGCTTTGCATTTGAATCTGCTGGTGAAAGATGCTGGCTTAAAACACCTAGAAAATCAAGTTTCCTAGCCACAAATCAGGTGTCTGAAGGAGATCCTTTTTCACAGCCTTTGTGTTTTAACTTTGTCCCAAGGGAGGACAACTTCATGTGGTGAGAACACAGCACAGAGCTCTCTCACAACATATCCAGCCCTTCTCCAGTGAGATGGACAAACCTGCCTTTTGTAGCACAGAGACATCAGCTCCTGGGGATCTGGGTTGATGGGACTGGGATGAATTTCTCTTTTAATTCTTCTTCTTACTACTTTTCAGCCACTGAACTGTTTTGGTTTTATCTAGCAGTGGCCTTTGACCTCTATGCAAAGCCTGGTAATAATAGGACATTAACACTGATGAATCCTAAGAAATCTTTTTATCAGTGGAGGCTGCGGGTTCCGTCAGACTATGTTGTGAGGCTGGTCATTGTTACCTGGCATGACGTGCCTCCTGGGAGCTGTGCCTCTCACAGGTTGTCTGCGTATGATTTCCTTCTCCCTCTCCAGAACAAGATCATCACAAGGTAAGAGGATAAAGAAATGTTGATTCCTCCAGGTGCAAAAGAAACCCAGATCCTGAAATAGTGGTCCAGGTATAGAGATGTAAAGACCTAGAAGTGGAGGAGGGTTGGAATGGAAATAATTTTTTTCCCTGGGGAAAATTGAAAAAAATGAATTCTGGATCTTTTTTTTTTTTTAAGAATGGTGAATAAATATTGACGACAAAGGTGTTTACATATTTATTGCCCAAAAATCAGTTCTAAAAGCTATGTAAGAAGAAGACTTTGACTCTACAGTATGAGATCATGGTAGTTCCTGGGCTTCCTTTCCTTTTCTATTTCCTTAAATGGAAATGTGTGTGCTATGTTTGCGTGACACTAATTAGTTGAGACAAAATAATTTTCTGTATTTACTAATTTTGATACTTTTTTCTGTTTTATTGGGTTCCCCCCTCTTCTCCTCAAACTGGCAATACCAAAGAAGTGTCTTGTAGTTCAGGTGTTCTTTACTTTCAGAACTTTGTAGCATCATGTGAAAATTTTTTGTTAAATAAGTTCAATTTATAATTATATTCTGAATAAACTGTCCTTTAATATCTGATAATTTTATGCCGAAGTTACATATAATGTACTGTATGTTCCTTAAGCAACAAAATGACTTTTCAATTGGTCGGGTGTGTGTGTATGTGTGTTGCATTTTTTCAAGGCGTTCAAAATTTCTGTCCCCCCTCACCGCTCCCAAAAAATGAAAACAAATCATTTCCTCCCATGGATTTAACATTTCCGTAAATTTTACATCTCTGTCCAGCTAGCAGAATAGATTTGGCACACCAAAGTTTACAAGTTGAAATGTCAAATAGGATTTTAGGTAGCAAATGCTAAGAGGTGGAGGACAGTCTTTTGCTTCAGAGCCTGGAGAGTTTGTCAGTCAGCACTAAACTATATCACACCAGCCCTGCTGTTAGGTTGACTATGATGACTACCTCAGGCATCAGAGATTGCATTTCTCAAAATGAGAGTAATTTGTTTGTTATTTAATTTATTATGACAGGATGTTTATTGTCAGGAAGGGAAGAGGTGCTTGTGAGATTTGCCCCAGAGCATTATGTACCTTGATTTTGAGAAGCAACTTTTGATGCTGTGCCTAAGACAGGAAAAGTCTTAGGCACAGCATAATTTTAGGCCAGCCTTGAATTTGGTGGATTAATGGCATGATTCAGTAAAGGCACAAGTGGCCAGAATCTGGAGCTACTGGTTTTTAAAGATTTCTGACTTCCAAGTGTTTAATAATTGTTATTTTGTGCCTTCAAATCACCTTTGACTTATAGCAACCCTAAAGCTAGCCTATCATGGGGGGGGGGGGGGGGTTGACAGAATTTGTTCAGAGGGGGTCTGCCCTTGCCTTAGTAGCAAGAAGATAACACTATAAAAATTATAGTGTATAAATTAAGTGAAGTACAGTGCGCCCATGTTATACGTGGGCGCGCCTTACGCAGCTTCCAGCATAAGCCAGAAAAAACCCTCACATGCCCCAGAAGAAGTAATGGGGCGCGTGCCCATGGTGCGTGCACCGTGCCGCAGGTACGAGCCCCATTACTTCTAATGGGACTCAAGTATACACATTTTTTCCCTTATGCGAGTGTGTCCGGAACAGATCCCCTGCGCAAGGGAAGGGTCCACTGTATTTGTTATTGTTAATTGTCTTCAAGTTAACTTCAACTCCTGGCAACCCTGTAGCTGAGACCTCTCGAAGTCCCTCTGTCCTCCACTGCTCTGCACAGGTCCTGCAGGTTCAGGTCTGTGGCCTCTTTGACTGAGCCTAACCATCTGGCATGTGGGCTCCCTCTCTTTCTAATGCTCTCTATCTTTCCTGGCATCACTGTCTGTTTCAATTATTCAATCCTTCTCATGATATCTCCAAAGTACAATAGCCTCAATTTAGTCATCCTGGCTTCCAGGGAAAATTTGGACTTGATCTGTTCTAGAACCCTTTTTGTCTTCTTGGTCATCCACGGTATCTTCACCACTCTTCTCCAGCACCACATCTCAAAAGGAAGTATTAGTACCATTGTATTCTGCTTTGGTCAGACCAAACATAGAACATTGTGTCCTGTTCTAGGTTCCACAGCTGAAGAAACGTATTGAAAAGCTGAAAGATGTCTGGAGAAGGAAGACCACAATGGAAAGGGTTTAGAAAAAAAGCTATATGAGAAGTGTTTACAGGAACTGGGTATATTTATCTTAGAATACTGGGTCTGCAGTAGCCAACATTCCTTTTCAGTTTTCTTCAGTTAAACTCCTGTACTCCTGTCTGTACCTGGCTCCACCATCAGCATCTGAAGAAGTAGACTAAAGTCTGCAAAAGCTCATGCTGCAAACTTCTTCTTCTTTTCCATTTAGTCTCAAAGGTGCTACAAAATCTTACACATATTAATTCTACAGACTAACACAGCTGTATCTTTTTAAATCATAGCTAATGTTAAAGGATGATGCGAAGTTGCAGTCTAACACCTGGAGGGGCCACATGTCTGTTCTATCTGAGTCATCATCATTCTATACTTTTGATATTTCCCCACACCCTCTATGGCCTCACAATATATCTCACCATGTGTATATATTCTGGAAACTTGATAATAGAACTGCATTAGGGTTGCCGGGTCAGGACTATACCAGGACTTCAAATTTCAGAGCCAAACCCTGAGACCTAGGAATGATTCCATTGTGACATCACAAGGGGCAGGCTCTGAGGAGTGGGCATTTGGAGAGAGATTGGATGCCCACTTCTTAGGGGTACTTTAGTGGTGGATTTCTGTACTGGTAAGAGGACAAACTAGATGGCCCTAAGGGGTCCTTTCCAAATCCATGAGTCTATGATTCTGTTTTCAAAGGTAATATTATAAGGGGAAGCTGCTGTTGATGTCACTAAGCAAGAAATATTGAGTACAAATCACAGGGTCACAGAGTATGTAAATCAAATACAAATATCTGACTCTAACAAATAAGGAAAATGTATACACAAACATTTTTCCAGGTGGACCTCTTACCCTGAGATTCCTTCCCCTTATCCTGAATTGCAGAGAAGAGGGGACAGGTCCTGGATTCTGGAACACTACATTTCATGCAGCTAATTAAATGGGTTCTAGTCCTTGAAAGCCGATGGCAGAATATATTTGGATTAGAAATCTACATAGCAATGCAACATGTTACAGTTTCATCATTCTATCAATTAATGGCAATATGTTACTTTCCGAACAGTAAAATGAGTTACAGGAATTAATTACTTTTTAAAATAATTTCCAAGCTCTAACTGGAATTAATTCACAAGCTCTTAATTAACTTGAATATATTTCAGGTGGTGTGGAATATCTGGAGCATGGACTCCCCCAGTTATACGTGTAACTTCATCAAGTAATGTCATGTTGGTCACGTTCTCCCTGGATCGAAGAAAAGAGAGCAGTATATTGAGAGCATACTTCCAAGCAGTTCCTAAAATTGGTATGTGGTTACCAAATTCCAAAATAGGTTGGACAAGTACTGGTGATCTGTTTGAAACATTTCTCTGAAATGAAATGGAGACTAAGTACTAGATAATCTGCAGAGATTGGTTGTGCAATCTAATGTATGCAATCACAGAATTACATCTGGGTGAAGAAGAAAGAGTCAAAATAATGCATGTATAACTTTGTGGTACACCAGAAATAGCCTAAATAAATATTTATAATTCAGTTATTATTGTTCTGGAAACTGAGGGCTTGTCTAGGGAGCAGGGAAAAATGCCAAACTAATGCTGAAGCAGTTCTCACAACTAATGTCAACTTCTGGGAAGATACCACAGTTTTTGGCATGTGAACAGCTGGATCAGGCCTTATTTGGCACAATCCCTTGTCCACATGTCAAGTGCTGTGTCTTCCCTCTTGCCTGCACTGAGCAGCACAGGGGAAGGGGATGGCCTAATTTGAGAGCCACTGCCAGCACTTCCTCCCAGGCATCAACTCTATGTAAAGCCTGCCCAGCATGCTGTCACTTCTTCTGAGGTCAGAGTAGAGTGCTCCTGGGATCAACAAGGAGGGGATAGAGCAACCTCCTCCTTGTTGATCACCTGGTAGCATGCCCATTCTGACTTCAGTAGAAGCAACAGCATGCCACCTGCCCCAGGCAGTCACTTGGAGGAAGCTGCTTGGCTGGTGAGGCTGCAGCGGCAACAATGTGATGGAACCAAGGAGGATAGGCCAGCAGGGCTAATGCTGCATCATGTGCAGAATGATGCGACATCACATCAGTTTCAGTCCAGTGCATGTGATCACCATTGTAGTCGATCGAGGGCTAATCCTGGGCATAATGTTCCAGACTGGCCCCAGGTTAAGTGGCCAGTACAAATGTCACCTAAATCTTATTGTTAGTTCCAACTGGAGTAGACTTATTTATTCAATTGCTGAATGATCAATAAAAAAATGTAAATTCCATTAATTCAATGGTTTTACTAAAGCTGGCACTAGCAACTGGGTCTAGGCCAATGTCTCTACCAAAGTTTAAATGAATTATCATACCTGAGCAACTTTTCCCCAAACAGCTCATTCTTTATATGTAAATGTAATAGTATGCATTATGCAGTTTATATTGTATCCCAAAAATATGCAGAAGAATGGCATTAAAAGGGATGGAATAAGCATTATAGCCTTCTCTTCCTTTTGGATTCCATGATTTCCAAAACAACAGTTCTGTCTCTTTTTCCCTATTAGCATGTGGAGGCTGGTACAGTTCTTGGAATGGGACAGTAATTTCTCCTTATTATCCAAGTTACTATCCTCCAAATATTGACTGCCACTGGATAATCAGGGTATGTATTCTCAAGAGAACAGGTGTAAGCTTTTCAAATCATCATCATCATCATCATCATCATCATCATCTGAAAAACAAGCAACTTTCTTCTAAAACAAGAAGATCTGAAGAGAACAAAGCAAAACAAGGACAGGCATATTAATTTTAGGTGCAATTAAAGATACTTGCTTATACAAACATGATTTGTCATCTGTATGAGCCTAACATAAATTTTGGATTACATTTTATTACATTTTAGTATTCTTCCTTCATCTTACTCAGGGTAGCATATATGGCCATGCTTCTACTAACTTCACAGTCTCAGTCTAGGCTAGGTTAGTGAAGGCCCAAATTCACTTTGATCTTCTTCACACTGCAGTTATAGGACTTTGCTACCTTTTGTTTCACTTTAAATGCCTATAATTTGAATTTTGGTGAGGCACTAGCATTCTATGGCAGAGAATCCTAAATACATCATGAAACTTTAATCCAATTATTTCATAGGATGGACCTGTCACAGTTCCACTAGTATCAAAGTGCTATAACTTTAGTGTGAAACCAACCTTACTTTTACAGCTGAACAACTGTGTGAACAGAGGTTTCACAGGGCAAAGTCTAACTCCTTCTCCACATTGCATCACATTCACATGCTTACTAAATAATTCCCAATTATAGTTGGTCCTTTGTTTTTGCAGGGGATCCGTTTTGGACCCACCCACTCAACCACCCTGTGAAAATGGATGCTTATGAATATTGAAGCTGCATAGGCTTGAATGGGGCACTTCCATATGTGTGGCCCATGTGTTGTGCGTGCATGCCATTGAAAATAGTGGAGGTCACTCCCCTACGGATATTCAAGGGTGTGGATCTCAGATCTGCCAGTTAGGATGGGTGATTGTATATAGTAAAATGTGAAGTACACAGTGACAGGATTTTAAATGAGATAGGCCCCATCAGTGAGTACGAATAATATTGCAAAGGCCCAGATGAGAAAAGGTACTACGATGCCAAGAGTGCTTGCCATCTTTGATTCAGTCCACATGCACATACCAGTAAAGATAAAGCAAAGGGCAAACTATATGGAGCATTACTTCATGCTTAAACTGACTGCTTTTATGGCAGGGAACTGTTATGGAATGCTAATCTCATGATTGTTTTGGATTGGGGCCCACACCATTGCTTCCTTCAGTGTCTTTGCCAACCAAAGTACTATTTACTGAAAAGAGCATCTTTGGGGTATTTAGCAGAAAAGCAAAGGACAATTTTCAGAAGAAAACCTATATAGCTCCCCAGTTCAAATTCAGACTGCATACTGAACTGGGGCTCATGCTTTTTCTCCAAAATATAAACTGCCACGTTTAACACATTTGTTTAAACATGTAATATCAGCTGATGTTTCAGCTTCACTGAGCAAAATAGGACTGATTTATGAGTAAACATGGATCCTTTCATATTACACAATCATAGAGTTATAGTTCATCCATGGCAATATCTCATGGAATCCTGGGATATTTAGTTTGATGAGGAACTAGAGCTCTCTAGTGGAGAATTCAAAATACCCCTCCCTAATCACAGGATGCCAGAGAATGTTGGCACATCAGTTAAAGTGGAACCATAGCTCTATAAAGAGTTCAATGTACAGGACTGTGCTGTACCAATGCACTATATCACAATAAATGCTCCCCAGCTTTCCTTTTATCTTTTAAAAACCTATTCTTAAAATCTTAGGCACCACTACCAGGATATCGATTGCTATTGAAAATTCTTGTAATACAAGTGCAAGAACAATCTCCAGGATCCAAAAAATGTGACAGAGACTGGCTGGAAATTGATGGACTTAGGTGAGCTGTATACTCATCTGCTACTTATCAAAGTTTTGTTTGCTTAGGTTTTTTTAAAACATGTTTAGCATAATAGTAAATGAAATTAAAAAGAAGGGTGCTGAAAGTAAAATGTGAGCATTTGAAAAGAAGTTTGTTTTTTTTGTTGGACTTGTACTTTCTTTTTGAAGAAGAAAGGAGGCTGCTGTGAAATAAAGACAGTCATGTTAAAGTCATGTGTCTCTGTGGAATGACAGATAATCCACTCTTTCACTTTTCCACAGTTAACTGGGAAGAAAGAAAAAGGTTTACTTTTTTAAAAAAATGAATGCTTCTTGCACTGGGAAGTGTGGCCAAGCATCTTCTTTTATAGAGGACATTTTTTGATTTGATACTGCCCTGTGTTGGAAGAGCAGCCCATGAGACTTTGGAGTGCTAGTGAGGTTCTTACAGTAGAAGTGGGAATGCAGTCCTCCCTTTCCCAATTTATACGCCCTGAAAAAGGCACTTTTCTTTGACAAATACAAATGCCAGCCCGGGTTAGAATTGTTAGAGTTAGCAACCTTGGCATGCTGATACTTTGTTAGCTTGCATTATGATGACTACTGTTTGCTTGTTTTACCACACCTGCACCTTTCCTGCATCATTCTAAACTCCCTCCATAAATGCAGCAAAGAAAGAAAAAGAAAAAGAAAAAAGTAGCGATTGGTTAGCCTTGTTGAAATTATATTATGCTATGGCTGTAATGTTTCTTCTGTGTCATCCTTATCAGATATTGCAAGCCTATCATGGAAAGCAATAGGGTCAAGGAATATGGCAATTCAGTTGCAATCAGCTTCCATTCAGATGAACTGGTCACAAACAAGGGTTTTTATATTGAATTCAGAGCATTCAGCCACACAGACTGTAAGTGGACACAGGTATTAAAGGTGTTAGTTTCCCTTCCAATCAGCTTTTGGATATTGAGATTGAAAGCAGTGTGAAATTAAGGCATGCCGAGGCTGCATGAGCATACCTGTACTTTGCAATGATTTGATATTATTATACTTGCTATGCTCCATCCAACCAAGTCTTGGCAGAGTAAGATGTAGCCTCCAGGAACATATTTGGAGCTACAAATAGTTTATGGGGGTATAATTTGGTTGAGAAGTGTGCTGAGGATTCAGAGGACAGCCAAAAAGACAAAAAAGTGGGTCCTAGAGCAGATCAAGCAAAAAATCTCCTTGGAAGCCAAGATGACAAAATTGAGACTGTCATACATCAAACACATCACGAGAAGGCTTGACTCATTGGAAAGAACAATAATGCTATGAAAGATGAAGGGAAGTAGAAAGAGAGGAAGGCTGCATGCTAGATGGATGGATCCTATTAAAGAGGTCACAGATATGAGTTTGTAGGAGCTAAGCAGAACAGTGGAGGACAGGGAGTCTTGGAGATGTCTCATCCATAGGGTTGCCATGGGATGAGATTGACTGGAGGGCAGTTAACTAGTTATTTTCTAGAAAAGTGTCTTGTGTTTCCCACTATATAAACTGGAGAACAGCGGGGACTCCCTCGCATATAAGAGGTTGTGGCCAATGGGATCCTTTTTACTGTATATTTAACTGAAGTCATACTGAGGGAGGGTAGGACTCTGTTAAAGAGTATATGGGTATGGGCATGCAGGAATTAAGCAGAGCAATGAAGGATAGGGGGTCTTGGAGATGTCTCATCCATAGGGTCACCATGTATCAAAATTAACTTGTGGGCAGTTAACAACAACAACAACAACAACAACGTGCCGATCTGACCCAACAATGTAGGAGGGAGAAGAATTTCCTATTACTTGTTTCAGAAAGAAATGGGAAACACATGCTAACTGAGTATTCTGCTTTGAGGGGAAGGAGGGTGTTAACAGGCTCCAACTGGGAATCCCATAGGGTTATGGGCTTCTTCTAGCAATCCAAGTTTCAGGAGTAGTGTTGGGATATCTGGAATCTTGAAGAAGGAAAAATGAGAAGTTACCTCAATGTTCTTTCTATCTTCCCTTTTGCAGTTATAACTAAAAGGTATTATTACAGCAGTACTATCTTAGTGTTATGCTTGCTATGAGAAATAGATTTGCTTGCACTGTTATCCAGTATCACCACAACTATACTAATTTGAAATATTGTGCCCTTTAGCTTGTCCTATGCAATTTAAATGTTCAGACAGAACATGCATCCCTTTAAATAGTAAATGTGATGGGTGGAAAGACTGCACAGATGGAAGTGATGAGGTAGACTGTGGTAAGTTGATTGTTAAATTAATTCCTTTGATATTTAAAATGCACAGTAAGGGACGTGCTGCGAAGGGGATATGTTTTTTTAAAAAAGATGACAATAACATTTCAAGATAATTAAGAATCTTAACTAGTTTAGACTCTTTGGGTAACCATTCATTTCTCAAAAATAAAATAGTTTATAATATTTGGTCTTGTCAAATGTTTAATAAATCAATCAAAAATTGATCTTGCCTTCTCATATAAAGAGATTTGGAAAAAAACAAGCAAAACTGTGTTCAATAAAGTAAAAAATTTTGGTCTACCGCAAGCAGTTACTGAGAAGTTAAAAAGCTTGTTTAAACACATGGAACAGTCAGGATACATTTTCACTACATCCATAAACCAGTTTAATAGTAATCCTCACTTCCTAGAGAATCCTGGGCATTGTACTGCAGATACTGTCTTGGGCTGTCACTGGAGTTTTCTAACAAAATTCTTAGGATAACACCAAATGACAGTTTGCAGTGCTCCTTAAAGGAAATCATGATAGTAAGAGTAATACAAAATCAATCATGGCTGTACTGTAGATAAACTTTCTGTGATTGTGTATAATGCTACAATCTTGACTATGCAGGTTTTCCCTAGGTGGCAATCAAGTGTGATAATGGGAAATGTAAAAGCTGATCTGAGCCTTGTGATGAAGATAACAGTTGTGAAAATGAAAGTGGTGAGGAAGAGAAGAAGAAGGGGAGGAGGAAGAATACAGTTGCCTAGGAGGGTCGCCGCCACAATAATACCAAGACCCACATATGGAGGAAAGGCCACAACTTTATTAAACAAACAGCAAACAAAGTAGGGTTGGCCCAAAGCATGAGGTTTGGATCTGTAACATTGTACAACTCCCCAGTTGTTCGATGAACTGAAATGCCTGCTTACGGCCAGGCTTCAGGATGACATAGGGGCTATGCAAACGCCATCTTGCAGACATGCAACCAGCCAATTACATGTTATCAGTCAAGCCCTTAGTCAGCGGGAGGCGTGGCATGATGTGGCCCCCACAATGGCCACAACACATGCCCTCAGCACTCCTGGGTCCCAAAGACTCCCAATCCAGTGCTACACAGCTGTGAAAACCACGCCCACCAGATCCATGACCTATGCCGCTGCCCCTGAAGTAGTGACAGGAAAAAACCACAAACCGGAGGGAGGGAGGGAGGGAGGGAGAGCTGAGCTGAAATGGCACGGCAGAGGAGCGCTGAAGAGGAGGAAGAGCCGGGAGGGAGGGAGCCCCGCCTCCAGGCCAGCTGACCAATCAGCTGCCTGGAGGACCAGGGCACCAAAGAGAGGGACCTCCCACCTCCTAGAGAGGGCCGATGGGAGGTGGAAGTCGCTCCTCTCCCCCCCCCCCGACAAGCCAATCACGGGCCTGCCCACCCCAGCAAGGCATGCTGGGTCGCAGCCAGGCCTGCCACAGGACAGTGGATGGCACAGGCCCCCGTGGCAACCCGGCCAGTCTGGGTGAGTCGGGCGCCACATTTGTGCTAAACTAATTTTAACCTGGAAATGGGATTTGGAAAGATCCTGGGCATCTTGAGAGTTCTTGTTTTATTTTCTGGTATGCACTTTTCATATAAACCTTGGTCAGAGCTTGGAAGACTTGGGGTTTTTGGATTATAATCTTCCAGCCATTCTTCTGAGAACTGTAGTCCCCCCCCAAATAATAATAATAGAATCATAGAGTTTGAGGAGACCACAAGCACCATCCAGTCCAATCACAGAATCAAAGCAACCCCAACAGATGGCCATCCAGCCTCTGTTTAAAGACCCTCAAAGAAGGTCCATCAGGAAGCTCCTCCTAATGTTGAGGTGGAATCTCTTTTCCTGTAGCTTGGATCCATTGTTCCAGGTCCTGTTCTCTGGAGCAGCAGGAAACAAGCTTGCTCCATCCTCAATATGACATCCCTTCAAATGCTTAAACAGGGTCATCATATCTCCTCTTAACCATCTCTACTCCAGGCCAATCAGGGCCATCATATCACCTCTTCTTGTTGTTGTATTTATTTATATCCCACCCGTTTCTCAAAACTGGGACTCAGAGCATCTTACAAGATTAAAACAGTACAATAAAAAACAGATAAAAGTATTACATTAAAACAAAAATAAATTATGTCAATATTAAAACAGATAGCATATAAAAGAGTAAAATATATATTTTAAAAATGGGATTTGACACGAAGAATGTAGGAAGCCACATCTTTTCTAAGCTAAACATAGGCCCTCTCCAGACGGGCCTTTTAGCACATAAGGAATACGTGCTAGGGTTGCCTCAGGGCGTCCTTTATAGATGCTCCCTAACCCTAGCACGTACTCTGTACGTCAAAATGGTAGCGCCCTGTACAGATGGGTGCCGCCATTTTGACATGATGGTTGTGCTGCGTCCAAACGGCATGGCACAGCCATGATGTGCTCGCACTGCTACAGGTCGCATAGGGCACCCTATTTGCAGCGCCGGAAGGAGCTCATTCCTAGGGAGCGCCTTGTTCCCGCAGCTACCAAATGTCTGTGGGAACGAAGCTGGGGGGAAAGGGTCCGAGCAGCCCCTTTCTTTCTTGGCAGTGGCTCCCTGGGGCATGAAGCCCCAAGGACACCCCTTTCCAGGCCGGGGGGAAGTGGTGTTTTGCCGCTGCTCTGAGGCCTAGAAATGTGGCGGATCGGGGCCTCCAGGGCTGCCGCTGTCAAAGGGGTGGTCTGTATCCTGCCATACTCATCTTCCCAAGTCTATCCTCATAAGACATTTTGATGTTTTTCAGGACTGGCAGCCCAACTTTGCTCACTTTAAAGGTTTCTTCTTTCCTGTTGATGTTATCTAGGTGTTTGTGGATTTCAATGGCTTCCCTCTACATTCTGATCTGATAGTTGTTGGCCTGGTCCAGAATTTCAGTGTCTTTGAACAGCATTTTATGCCTAGGGTGGTTTATAATGTGTTCTGCCACAGCTGATTTTTCTAGCTGACTCAGTCTGCAGTGTCTCTCATGTTCCTTGATTCATGTTTGAACACTGCATTTGGTGGTCCCTATGTAGACTTGTATGCAGCTGAATGGTATATAGTAAACTCCTGCGGCCGCAAGAGTGTCTATCCTGTCTTTCGCTGAGTGAAGCATTTGCTGGATTTTCTCAGTCGGTTTGTAAACCCACAGAAACTATGGATGCCAGCCATGAAAGCCTCCGACTTCACACTGTAAATGATCTCTTTCATACATAATCTTAGTAATATAGTTGCTAATTTCTATAGTACAGTCGGCCCTTCTTATACACGGATTTTTTATACACGGATTCAAGCATACACGGTTTGAAAATGTTCCAAAAAAGTATAAATTTACCTTGATTTTCCATTTTTTATAAGGGACACCATTTTGCTATGTCATTCTATTTAATGGGACTTGAGCATACACGGATTTTGTTATACACGAGGGATCTTGGAACCAAACCCCAGCGTATAACAAGGGTCCACTGTATGCAGCTATTCCAGTATCAAAGTGTAGCTTTCAATTTTCTTTGCCTTGTTCAGTCTATTGCCAAGATAACTATGAAATGATGCTATTAAAATGTATTGCAAAATCCCTTGTGTTCATTATGCAGCATGACCAATATGACAGTACCATTCAATACACTAATATCTTCTTATGTCTCATGGTGTCCTTTCAGCATATAGAAGTTGTTCACAGCATGCTTATGAATGTCTAAATGGAAAGTGTCCCATTAAGCCAAACCCAGAATGTGATGGCATACGTGACTGTGCCGATGGATCTGATGAAATGAACTGTGGTATGTAATTAATGAGTACATTATTGAGGTGAATCAAACACTGTCTCTGTACTTCAGCAGCCATATCAAGACTGCAAATCAAAATTTTGTACATGGTAGGCTGTGTCATGAAAAATAGAAAACTGTTGTTAGTTTATTTTTAGTCAAGATAGGAAAATAGACTTTTCTGTATCATGTAATAAGACATCTCAACCACGTTTGGATATGCTATAGCAGGATGTGGTACATGGCCAGGCCATGCTGGTTGGTACATTATGGTTGTAAGATTTTGGGAGTATTAGTCCAAAATTAACTTTTTGTAGCTTTTCCAACCATGTTGATTTGGGGTGAAGGTGGAAATTCTGATCTATATTAGATTTGTTTAGTCAATTGAACGTATGTATCTAGTAACTTACCAGATTCTCGTTGATTCTGTCAATTTACTCCAGTTGGGACTAAGAACTGGATTTAAGCCAGAATACCACCTTCACTCCACACCAAGACCTTCGTTTAGGCTTTCCTTTGCTGCTTGATCTCAGATATTAATATTCCAGGCCTGTCTGGTTTATTGTAACTATGATGTGTGCATGGAAGACATCCCAGAATCCTGACTTCAGTGCTGAACTGACAGGGTTGTATGACATGCACATCCTGATAGGGAGCTGTGCAGGCTCAAGGGAATGTGTATATCTTAATACATGGAATAATCCCAGAGTTTGGAAATATACAGTAGCTCCCAGAATGCCCTGGCTGGTTGATTATGAGAGTTGGTCCATAAAAATAATGTTTCTAAGAGTTGGTCCACTAAGGTTGGTGTCACCCATTGTGGGGTGGTGGTGGCAGTAGTAGTGGACTGCCTTGCATGACCACATGGCTAGACCCAGAAAGACATGAA